>NC_135500.1:92514889-92722389 GCF_052857255.1 Amblyomma americanum | reverse complement strand
TGTAATGCACATATTTTCAACGACCAAATTCCTGCTACAGGTTAGGCCTTCTTTTTGGGCTTGGCCCACAAATATCTGCTATCTCCTGCTTGCGGGGTTGAAGGCTCTAGGTTGAGCTTTTATTCATTTCACGTACGATAAAGGGAAATGTAAGTAAACGTGGTATGGCCTTACAGGGTTACATGCTGGAGGCGTTGCCATGGTTTCGGCTCCCTTTACCCGTCCAGTAGCAAGACGAGTGTTCGGGATGAGATTCAGCCATGGCCCCATTCTGTACGAGTTGCGAATCATATGTGGAGCTGGTGGCGTATTTTTCGTGGCGGTGTGAGCGGGCCGCTGCCCAGAATTCTCGACTACAGGGAGTTGTGGCAGCTCTGCTGGGCCACTAACAGGGCTCGTGCAAATCCGGCAATCAAAAGGTACCGGCATTTGAAAACTGAAATTTCTTATTTCTTCGGTACGAGGGGCGGGCCGCTCAGTTGCGATGCGTTGATTTCCGATTCAGAAGAACTCGGATCATCGCAGCCGCTTGCGACTAAGCGAACAAATTCTGGGTTCTCGGGAACTCAGTTTTCGCTGGAGTCGGCGAAATATATCCGTCCGATAGCAAACCCGAGAGCATGTATGCCCCGATAGTTTAGCACTTTTGAAATGAAAAAAAAGTATATTATCAAAATAGTGAATATCGAGTGATGGCTAGAAAGCCCGGCGAAAAACTCACGCGGACCAAGCCTCAGGTGTGCTAAACGTTTCATTATCACATCAGTTACGCGCCACTCAGTGGCAGCCGTAATATGTGAAAGCAAGGAGCCTTCTTTGGGCTGAAACACGGCGATCGGTATCTTTGCAATGAGGAGAGCGGGAAGGGCAGTGACGTCACAATAACATCACCAGAGCGAGAAATCGTATTGGTTGGCGGGACGTGACATTACCAGACCACTAGTGACGTCCGCCGACCAGATTCGCCTGTGTGAAGCCTCAATGAAACAATCGTGTCATGTGCTGTACGGCAATATCTCGGGACGAGAATTGCTCGGCAAGAGGAACCTTAATTTCACAAGTTTCACCAGTTAGTTCCAGCAAAAGCATTAAAAGATTAGAATGCTTGGCATTGGCATGATATAAGGAAATTAGATGGCCTTTAGTTTCTTCGTGATCTCTTTACTGATGTAATTAGAAAAGTTCTCGCGTACCTAAGAAAGTCGCGGTCAGAAATGAGGACAAAAATAGACTACTACCGGAAAACACATTGCTTTGCAAGCACTTGAACAACCTTCGCTTACGTGAGCACTCACCTTGGAGTAAGAGAAGCACCCTCGGGGCGAGTGCTGTCCGTAGTAGTCGAAAAAGGTCAAAGTGAGAGAGTCTGCCTTAAAGGAGGGGGTTTAAGACCTTGGCCCTTGTTATGGTAAGCTGTGCTCGATGATTGGAGACCTCGGTGAACGTTGCGTGGTACGAAAGTAAAATTGTTTCGAAGACGAGGGAGCGTTGTCCTCTACGGAGGTCTGAAAACAAATTTTACTTTACCAGGATCAATTCTAAATCCTGTGCTGACCCCAATAGCGTCCAGACTACTAGAACCCATGTCCGACAAAAAAATTTCGTTTTTTTAGACCACATCTTTAACCACTACTTCCCAGGGGAGCTCACAGAAGTCTCCCCCACTCCCGCTACACGGGCTGCGCTTCGCTAGAGCACCATCTATCAATTTTTATCTATCACCATCTATCTCCACTTTCGAAAGTCCAAAACTCAAATTGCATATTTCCTTGCACCGCCGCGGTGGCTCAGTTGTTAGGGCGCTCGGCTACTGATCGGAGGTACCCGGGTGCGAACCCGAACGCGGCGGCTGCGTTTCAGTGGAGGCGAAACGCTGATGCGCCCGTGTTCTCTGCGATGTCAGTGCACGTTAAAATTTCCCAAGTGGTCGAACATATTCCGCAGCCTTCCACAACACAAGCCCAGAGTGACGATCTCCCTGAAGACGGTCCTGCAGAATGGTGAGCTTGGTGCCTTGCTCTTAGCCTATGTAAATTCATCTTCGGTGGACACGCTTGATATCTGGCCCACCTGGGACCAGAATATCATCATCGCCACCACACAAGACGTCAATGCGACGAACGCGCTTGCTCGCGAATTTACCCTTAAATCTTCCAATGGCTCCATTCCGATGTTCGGCCACACCAATGTCTACGGTGAAGCCTGCAGGAGGATTATTATGGTTCATGAGCAGAACATCCGACACCCGCCAGCACAGCGGACGGGGGTCGTAGGTGTTCAGCATGACTGTACGCCGACGACATAACCATCTGGGCTAAGACGGGAATCATAATAGAGATGGAGGAATGCCTGCAAGCAGCGGTGAGCACAGTAGGCCACTATGCTACGTACTGCGGCCTCCAGTGTTCCCCGTCCACGCCTGAATTTGTGCATATTTGACATTCTCCGAAATGCAAAATCTTCGTTCAGCTCTCTCTCGCCAGCAGCCCCATCCGTGAAGCGCAAGAGCTGCGAATACTCGGTCTCTTTATTAATCAGCATCCCAAGGCAGACACGACTCTTGCCAAACTCCGCAAAGTCGGCGACCATGTTGGCCGAATGGTTCGCCGCGTTTCTAACAAGCGAGGAGGGTTGCGAAGTAAGAATGAGGTTCAGCTCACCCATCCCTTCGTAACTAGACGAGTAATGTACTCGAATTCCTACCTCCGCTTATGGAAACATGATGAAGATTGCTTGGACGTTGTACTCCGCAAAATTTTCAAGAGCGCCCTCAACCTCCCGATCTTCACTTCCAACGCGCGACTGCTCGCGTTGGGGATTGTGAACACCTATCAATAATTTCGTGAGGCGCATCTCGTTAACCCATACACGCGTCTCGCTCAGACCGTGCCCGGTCGACGCCTCTTGGACTGGTTACATATCAAACATGACCACCATATGATGGGACGGGTTCGAGTGCCCGAACTGTGGAGCCGCGTCCGCTACGTTCGACTCCTTCCGACTACGATGAACAAGGAGGACCATAATGGCCGGCGCCAGGCGCGGACGGATGCCGTGCACTGCTACTACGGCTCAAAGAAACAAGTCTTCTACGCCGACATTGCAGGCCCTTACCATTCCAGGGGGGAATGGTACACGCCTGCAGTCATACACGAGAGAAAACAGGTGGACGGCCTTTCGTTCAGAGCACTCACCTCTCTTTACTCATGAGGAGGAGGTAGCGATCACCCTCGCAGCTTTCCATCCCGACTCTAAATTCATTCTCCCCGAATCTCGCTGAGCCTGTCGCAACTTTGAGTTCGGCTGGATCACTCCAATTGCTCACCAAATTCTTCCCCACAGTACTCGCGACTGCGAGCCAACTCATCGCTCAATCATATGGGTCCCCGCCCACCAAGGAATGCCAGGTAAGAAGCCGCTAATGAGGCAGCCGGCGCACTCACCGGGCACCAGGCGTTCCTTGGGAGAACCTTAACCCAGATCACGGCTCTCTTCTTTCTTTTAAATATATTACTGAATGCTATCGTGCCGAACACCGGCGCTACCCGGCTCCTATGAAGGGACTGGGTAAAGCTCGCGAACTCTCCTTAGGCGCTTTACAAACACCCTGCTGTGCCCGGCGGTTCTCAAGCACTTTGACCCTTCCTTTGACGGCCGCTGCTCATTCTGTGGGGAGGTGGCCGACACCTTTCACATGGTTTGGACATGAAGTCAAAATCCTTCTCTCCCCTATCACCGCTTCCCCTACCCAAGAGAATTAGGAGGCGGCTCTGCTCGGCTGCCAGTAACTATCGGCCCAACAGGCCCTAGTTCGGCGGACCTGCGCCGTGGTCAGTACCAACGAAGTCCCGGAATGAAGAAATCCGCCTTCTATTATAAGGGGCGAGACCCACTAGGGGCCTCTACCCGAGCACCTCTCTGTACATATAGATGAATAAATGCTTTTCACCACCACTACCACCAAAACAGGACCCTTTTTTCCTTTATTCTTTCACTCCTTCCCTTATCCCTTCACTTACGGCGCGGTTCAGGTGTCCGCCGAGATGTAAGACAGGTAATGCGCCATTTCCTTTCCCCAAAAATCCCAATTTTCTTTTTTTTTCTTGCCATATCATTAGACCTTTTATACAACACTCTTGTGGAGAGACTTTTTTTAATTGTTTATTACAAGGCTTCTCTCTTTTTTTCGTATTTACCTCAAATGTAATTAGCAGGGCGCTCCTTCATCTGCAATGGCTGATGTGCGAAAGGGTGTATCTTCGCTGTGGTCTCCGAAGGCACAACGATAGCAACCTCTGAGCAGAGCTTGTTGGGTAAAGAGTTAAAATTCACCTCACGGATTGTGACCGTCTCTCCAAAGTTTTCAGGGAACAGACCACTGCTCTGCACTCCGCACTTCAGTTTTTAAAATTTTCTGATATTAAACGTATTCTCGTACAATATATCAAGTTGAACTTGAGCCTGACGTTCTAAAATGTCTTAACCGCATCTTTTAACTTAATGTTAGGACCTACTGCCTTAAAATGGGTTTAGTGTCACAAAAAAAGCCGGCAGCGTCTTTGTCCGTGGGCATAACATTCGATAAAAAATCCCCAGAGAATCAACCTTACAGGGCCACCTATATTATTAGGTGACAGTGTAACGTCATTGCAACCTGCTCACTGCATTATACCGTGAAAGGTGGCAGTTAAATTAGTGACTGGTCGGGAGAGTTTCCTCGGTAGGAGCAACTTGGCTCTCACAAGCCACACCGGTGGCAGCATCTGCCATTGCAAGGCATTGGTGCTTCGCTTGACCGCTGTGCCACTGCGGCAGGAGTGGTATCAGAACTCCCAGTGATCTATGAATATAAATTGAGGCAATGAATATTTATGCATGTGTGGTCAATAACGTCTTAACGTTATCGTGTCATGTCCTTAATGCGTTGCTTAACTGTCCCCTCCAGTATTTGTCTTATGGCTTGGAGACGTTTGGAGCCTAAAACGGGTGAGCACTTTTGCATAGATGCACTGTAGTTTTAAAAGGAAAGATGTGTGTAGTGAAAAGGCAATCCTGCTCAGAAAGTGGCGATACGCAAGCATTAATAATGGATTGCGCAATTCACTGTGGTAGGTTGCATGATTGACTAATACGAGGGTAATTAGACAGCTGTATTACTATGCAGGCACTATTCTCTTGTGGCTGCAGTGATCAGGCAGATAATGATGAAGCGCAGTTTTCACAGTTGCTTGCATCTGCAGATAAACCTGCTTGAACGCTGCCAGAGTTATGCTTGTGCACACCACTCTAGCCCAATCCTATTATCTTCACTGATATATATATACCAATGATAATGTATATATACTGCGTAAGGCGTTAAAAAATATTGAAAAGAAGGGAACAATAATTACGCTTAATTCATTTCGCACTTTGACAGGGAGCATTTTCGCCTTAGCCCTGAAGAATAAATAATCAAAAATTTGTTTGTTTTACAAAAGCGATAAGTGTATCGTCCAGAAAGAGAGATTCTACTGCTCATGTATACATCTAAATTCTTAAACGGCGATCTTGGAACGTTGTTAGCTTTGCGAGCATACATTAAAATAACATAGGCATACAGAGCCCATCAGCTACCGACTTAGTGCCGTAAGACTCGGGTTTCGTTTCGAACCTGCATCCAGTGGCAGAATCCACAACAATGACTTCGGTAATAAGTGAGCGAAATTACGGGTTTTGACAAGAAATTTGGTTCTTATTTCCTAATTTTGTTTCCACGCCTTAGCAGTCAGCACCAAATAGCGCTAACAATTCCATGCCCAAGCTTGTCTAAAATGCAGTTTCTGATAACCTTGAGTGCTGTTTTTCATAGAGAAAGCATTTCTTAAATATGCCAGTTTGTTAGGCGAGATGAATAAATGAATAAAAGCGCTGCTGCTCTGCGTCAATATAAAAGCAAGCCTAACTATAAGTCGACAAAATAACGTTAAGAAATGTTGTTGCTAGCGAGCTTATTTAATGTTCCAGAATTAGAACAACAGTGAATACAGCCCCGTGCACTTTTAAAGCAGTACTGTAGCTTGTTGTAAATACATTGAAAAAGAAGTGGTCCGGAATTAGTGGAAATAGTTAACTTCCGCATTTATTTACTTGACTGGCAGGCTTTTTGAAAAAGCACATCGTGCCTTATGTAAAATCGCTTGATAATATATTTTCACATCCCATTATAGCTTTTTATTAATTGTTATAGCGTACTACTAGCTCGTACACACAAGAGAGACGTTTGAATACTTTTTTTATTGGTTAAGATTCAACTGGAAATTGAAACGGTTTTGTAGCCATTTTGTTCTAACTCCGAATGAACAAATGACTAAGAATTTGCGCAGCATTTTTCTTCACACGAAAGTAAGCAATGCTTCTCGTTTGCACTGCCGATCATTTTCGGTCGGTCCTGAGTGGGCTGAATGAAAGATTTGAAAACAGTGACATGCTCTCTGGGCTGTTTCACTGTTACACCAAAAATCCAGGTGCCAAATTTCAACTAAAATTAAAATCGCTTGTTTTGATTGATTTCCTTCTAATAGACTTCATTGATTACTTTTAATTTTGACAACCCTTCCCCGTAAATAAACATGTTTTGCAGGATGAATAGCGTCTTATATTCCAGCCCCAAAGCTTGCTGCTCACGTGAGTACATTCCGACACTTCTTTCTGGCGCATAACAGGCTGATCAATTAATTTCATTTGCCATTAGGACCGCTTTATTTTATTTTCATAATCACGCGCCACAAAGGGGTTGTAGCGCTTATCTAGCGATAACGAGTCTAGATGCGACTGCTTCGGGTTCTGCCTGCGCGGCAAGGCGCAATAACCGCTTTTTCTAGCGCCGCTTTGATTACTCCATCTTCGTTTAAATCGAACAATTTTTCGGTCCTTTTCGAGTTGGACTTAACGAGCTTTTAGTCTATGTAATTAGTGATTTTAAATGTTCACTCATGATAACACTGATATAAAATTAGTTGCCCGACAAATAAATTTTTGTTAGGGATCTGGCACTTGGTTACAGCTTCAAATACTTTCAGTGTAAAGTTTGGAAATTAATGTTAAATAAATTTCAAAGCGCACTTTTATAGAGGTCTGTATTGCTTATTTTTCCTTTTCACTTGGAATGAAATGCGCGAAACTGGATAGAATAGCTAGATTCCAGTTGCTCGAGCAAGCACAGCCCACCTGACTCGAAAACACTATGTCACGGCCAGAGACTATTTATTCAAAACTGAAGCCGCGAAAAATTCGGATTTCTCAAGGAAGTTCGGATTTCTCAAGCGCTTTCGCAAAGAAGAAGGCCTCGAAAAGTAGGCCATTTGTTGTTTAATTTAGAGGTCTACAACTCAGTGGTAGTGTTTTGTAAATATTCTTAGCTGTTTAAGAGTCAGTAAATTATTTTTGTTAGCAATCGGGTAGTCTAAAATTCTAAATATTGTTCTTGATTTGCTACTTCTCTTTTTATCCTGGCAAATGAAACCATTTTTTGAACCCCATGCCCTTGCATTGGTTACCCAGGACACAGTAAGAATGTGCTAGCAAAGGAGCTTAGCATTTATGTTTCAGCCATATCCGAACAAACTTTCCAAACAGACCTGAGTGGATAGCAGGGAGACATGTAGTCGCTCACGAGATTTTCGCATTCAAAGGTTGCAAATATAATTGCTCCTCCGTCGATTATCTGTACTTTCGCGAAGACCTAATTCTTGAGTCAGTAAAACATTTCATTCACACTTTTATCACCCGACATTACAAATGCATCAATCAACAGTAAGTCGCACTTCTTACAGGCATGATAACGAATGGATGGTTATGACGTAGATTTAAGGATGCACGCAGACAGGAAAACAACTCGCATACCATGGAAGGCTTTGTGCCTAAGAAAGCTGGGCGTATGTCAATGACAGCGTCTGAGCTCCGAATGGTCATTCGTCAACGTGCTTGCGCCATTGCCATTCCGTTTTTTCCATAAGATGCTCTGCACGGTTGTCCTTGCGCGAAGCTGGGCAGTATGGCATCCGTTCTGCTCGAAAATTTCGCACTGCTGGTGGCTGGAAAAAAGCTGCGGGAACCCGATCACCGTTTTGCAGAGAACTCAGCTCCAAGGCTTACAGAAAAAAAATTGAAGGTTAAATTAAACATCAATGTCTCTCAACGCAACACGATGAACAGTTGCAATGTTCCCAAAGACATGGAATGTCAGATATATGAACATACAGTACATCGACAATCGCAGCATTGAAAGCAGTGTGCGACACTTAATTCATGAATTTATATCAGATTTTGGCTGTGTTTTTTTCGGCGGCACAAGGTGTCCAGGGTATCCCGAGCCGCGTCCAATAGCGTAAAATGTCACTGGCGACACCTTGGTATAATTATCTAGGCTGAATGCAGCGCAAGGCAAAACGCGCAAGCAGTGAGAAAAAAGTAAGTACATCTTGCAAGGAAGCAGAGTGTCTAACTGCTTATAGAACCCCGATGACTGAAGAAATTAGCGCCGCACAAAGGCACCGCCGCGTTTCAAAATGTGTTCCAAAACTTCATCCAAAAGTCGTCCTGGCATTCAAGGCACAACGGAGTCGGATGCAAATAACGGCACTTGCTTCTTTCACAGAGACAGCGAGTGCAGGCTATGAAAAAATGAAAATCTGCGCCTGCGAGTTTTATATTATCTTCCCGTACGTGAGAACCCGCTGGCCTTAGTGCTTTTCTATGCATTTCTTGATATCGCTATGCTCTGAGACTTTTGCTCTGGCTGTGAAGAGCAGTACTGCGGTGGTCTCTGGGCGAGACCTGCGTAATTTATTCCTTCTCGACTCTTCTTTTTCTTTCCAGCGTTTAAGACATTTCGACCAGGGAGGGAGTGCAGGAAAATAAGTTTTGCTTCGTATTCCGTTATCGATGTGTATTGCGGTGATGTTATATGACGTAAGCTCTACAGGGTGCTTATTGAGATTCGGAAAGCCCTCATTTTCGATACTTTTTGCAGGAGTGGTTTGGAAAGATTCATCATGTTTTCTGCTGGTATTGTTCACTATTCTCTTCGTTGCTTTTTATGTTCGGGGGATTAATCATGCCAGGAGTGCAGAAATTTTGAGACTTCTTTTCGTGTATGTTTATGCTTTTATAACAGCGGTCCAACATGAATTTCATGCGCGAGCGGCCAGCGAGAACAGTTGGCCGCTATTAGCACCTATAACTAACAACGTGTTAAAAGAAAAAGTTTTCATGGATACAGTTTCAAGCTCTTTTCGATGAGAATAGACTAGTGTAGAAGCAAGACGAAGCAGCACGCAGCACGCTGTCCGTCAATTATATACACATCACTCAGCAGTAGAATTGTTGGGGACAAGAGAGATCTCTATAGCAGGCGAGAACCATAGACACTGCTCTCGGCTTGGTAGCAAAAAAAAATGCACCCGCTCATGGTCGAGACTAAATGTAAGCATGAAATGCGTCGCACTAACGGCGAGGTATATTCTAGAGACTGAAGAAGCTCTTTGCAAGCCAAGGTCTCGCCTCGGTCAAACACAACAATCCGTCCGCAGCATTGCACGGTCTGTCGAGAGCAATGCCCTCAGTGTTTACAACGGTTCCTGCGCCACGCCAAACGATGGCGCAATGACTCCGCAGGAGACGGCGAGAGGATGCGGCACTCTCGGCTCGCTCACACGTCCCAGACTGCGCGTGTGCCGCTCGTGCTGCAGGACAGGACGTACGCTCCCTCGCGCCGTGCACTGGTTGCACCCACCACGGGTAAAAAGGGAGTAAACATTCATCTAGCGCACACCCTACAACAGAGTACACCCTTTTTACTTCCATATGGGTGTATTCGTGTTTAGAGTGTAGGAAGAGGTCGTGTTCGCCTCCATGTTCTCCCTTTGGTTCACCTTCGCAATCTCTCTCCATTCTCGCACCAAAGCAGCCTGCGGCGCGCCGACAACGTTAGCTAAAATATTTTCATGCCTAGAAAAAGAAAGCAGGAAAGAAAAGTTACGCAAGAGAGCACTTGTCCAAGATTTTAAGAGATTTTAAAATTCTGCGCTGGTTCTGTATGATCCCCAAGGAAGCGCTGCTGTAAAACCACCGAACAGTAAAACACCAAGGGCGAGGCATTAGCTGCCCTTGCCCATAAGGCAAAGGATCACACCGGCGATAGCTGTCTTCATGACCCGCCGTACACGGTAAAAAAATTCGCACCCCTAGTGGCGCGTTTCTCGCTGTATAACTCGCTTCCTTTCACCCTCCCGAAAGGGCGCAAAGTATGTTTGCCACACCCGTACAGTAAGGGTGTGATAGTTACAGCTGCATCCTTTTTACGCCTTCTTTACAATTTTATAACTTTTGATTCCTTTAAGAAAGTCTGGTTAATACCTTTTTTGCGTGCTCTCTTGGAGAGGACCTAATCACTCCCTACAACAAGCTGCCTGGCCCTAATTTCGCACCCAAATTACGGCATTCCCATCGATAATTCTCCTACCCATATGTGTCACGGCGTGTTTGAATGTGTTTCCTGCGGAGTCACATTTATGATGCCTGTATGCTGTTCATGGCGTGATTTTCACGCCGGGAACGCTAGCATGTGCCCCGTATTTTATCGAAAGGAACATTTAAGGATGTAAGCGACCGTGGACCGAGTCGTTCAAAGCTACAGAGGTAGGCAACAGAGCTCAGCACAGAAGTTACCACGGCTGCTCGCAATACTTATTTTTCTATGCACCATTTTGAGCGGGCCCCATTTGCGGTCAATGGTGCCTAGCACTTGAGTTGAAATAATTCTCTTAATTATTACATTATGGGCACAAATCGCTGTCAAAGCTGCATGTGTCAAAGCTGAAGCAGTAATTTAATATTAAGTTCAAACAGCTCACATCTTTTTAAAAACACGCGTTATTCAACTATTGCAATGTTGTTCAAAAAGTCAAAGAAAACGCGTACATCACTACGCACATTTACACCCGAAGGAGCTGCAACACCCTTGCACCCGTTCCTCTTTGAAGAGTGCATTAGTGCTTTGACGGTGTAACGTGCTCAGCGCACCTTTAAAAAAAACGAGAAAGCAAAGGTACCGAACGGGTGCCATCAAAACTGTTACGCTTTGACGGGTGCAATTTTTTTTTACTGTGTAGGCGCTATGGTGTTCACGCCGTTTGTCATTCTTGTTGCCGCTCTTCTGCCGACTGCACGGCGCGGCGCACACTGTGGTCGGCCTCATGCAATGCAGCGCCAGACGTAGGCGCTTTGCAAGGCGGGCATTTTGTGCGTGTTGAGTCTTCTACGGAGTATTCTGAAATTCCTTAAAAAGTATAATCTCGAAAATTCACTTTTGGAATTCTCCCGTAAAAGGTAATATTTCTTTGAATGGATCATGAACTAGCGTAGCCTAGCTTGCAGCAAATTTTTTCGTTGCTGAGTGATAATTAAAAAATAAAGAATCATTAGTTAACATTTACATAATGGCATCAAGAATCAAGCGTGAATTCATAAACTCTAGATCATCTTGTAAAATAGCGGATTGAAATGCTTGCACCCATGCAACGTTTTCTCAGCTTCATTTAGCAGCTTTAAACCAAAGCCCGTGAAAAACAGACGGTAACAAGAGACCGCTGTGGCCACCTGCGACAACGCAAAGCTCTATCGGGGACATCCCTCTGGACAAATGATGATTCTGTTCTCTCGAATATTGTCACGTGGTAGCTCCTGTAATTTGTGGCTACTTTTCTAAAGCTTTTTTAAAAAAGGGACGCAAATGGTACCACGATGCAAACATATCAGTCAGTTGTTGTTAAATACCATCTACAACTTATGAACTTGTACTTTGTTCCCGAAGCAATGATTTAAATAGTCCGCTTTCAGTCTTTACTGGCAAAGAACTGTCCAGACCGCAAAAAACATTGCGAAGTCAGACGATTATGAACAGCAGTCAATTTCTTTCACTCGCCTATAAGACACTCTGTTTTATTTGAAATCCTGGTTAGTTTAACATGGACATCTGGTATAATCAAAAGAACATAACTTATTTACAATATCTAACCACACAAAAGTACAACAGGAATTGATAAATAAATGAACGCATGCCAAGGAAGATGAAGCAGCGTGGGCGGAGCCATTTGAACAGCTATCGTTGGAAGAGCTTTGCGCCTGAAAAGTGCGCATAGCGGCTGCACCGAGCATTGGACTGTGCACTAGCATTCCTTCCCTATCAATGCTAATTTTGAGCACGTTGACTGCTTCAGTGCGAGAACAAGGCCAGTAAAGCCCAAGAAACAGCAAATATATATTTTTTAAATTCGTCAGACCAGGCAGTTACTATGGTAGCACGGCACAAAAATCAATGCGATGGGAGGAAATTTTGGAAAGGGCGTTGCGAAGATTTGGGAGGTGCAGAGATCGCACTTAAAAAAGCTCCGTCGGCAGTCTAAAGCATTTGTACTGTTTCGCACTCTGCGGGTTTATTTTTTGTTTTATACTATTCAAAAACACGGGCCCTACCCCTTCATTTGCATTGAAACCCCGTGAATATAGCACCATCCTTCTAGCTCGCGTGTCCGACCGGTTTTTGCGAGCGCGTATAACATTGTTAGCAGTGTCAGCGTTTGCATACTCATCCCTGGCAGTGCACTTCACGCTTTGAAATGTGCGAATAGGCTGGATCTAGAATTCATTTGCATAAAAAAAAAATTTTTGCCTATCCGGCGAAAACAATCTTGCGGTTTCTTTACGAAGTTAAGAGGTGAATAAGAAAACCAGAATATTGGAAGTTGCATTCTGAATCCAGGCTTAAATTCCTGCTTACATAGACTTATGTTTAAGCGAATATCACCCGCTCAGCAGTGACAAAAGGGTAAGCATACCTGGAATATTAAGGATGGCAACTTTAAGGAATGTGAGCTCAACCAATAGAACAAGGTCATGTGCACTTCCTGAGGAGGACAAAACTCGTCGCTTGTGTAGGTCTTAGCAAAACACGTTATCGGGCTAGTTGGTGAATCATAGTTTCTCGAAGTTCTTAATAGCGCTACAAAAAACAAGGACACTGAAAGAAGTACACAGGACGGGCGCTGACTCCAACTAACATTAGTGAGGCTTCCACAACCTGCCTTTATACACAACGAAGGACCAGAGCGCATGCGGGTGAAATATTTCTGGTAGATTAGGGAGCGCAGAGTGCATGCTACCGTCTATTTATTAATCTGTATTCGATGTGTCGCAGGAAAATTGATGTGGTGTTGACGCACGTGTCGCCTCTTTGTTTGATAAAGAATGCTTCGGCCAATTCGCGTGCTAATCTATCCTTACTTCTGCTTAGAATTTTGGTACGCTCAAGTCGTGGCTCACAGTTTCGGTCGTTCTCATCTTTGCACGAGCGGCAGTGGGCGGGTAGATTTTCAAACGAATCGGAAACATTACAAAGTGAACGTTCATGTTCCCTGGCACGTTCGTTCACAAAGCGGCTGGTCTGCCCGACGTATACTTTGCCACATTTAAGGGGGATTTCATATAACACACCCGTGGCACACTGCACGTACGGCTTTGCGTGCTTCGTGCCGCAGCCGGAACTGTTAGGGCTGTCGCTGCTGACCTTGGGACACATCTTTGCCCATTTATTTGGTGCAGAGAAGACCAGCGGCACGCTGTACTTGTTACCAACACTTTTCAGGTTGTGGGACACCCTATGTATATAGGGGATAACGACTGGCTTGGCGCTACTACGTTGTGGTCTCCTTGCTTTCTTTGGTCTCCCTTTGACCTTCTGCAATGGTGTCTCTGTGACTGCTGTCAATACGTGTTCAGAGAACCCTGCTTTACGCTGTCTTGCTACCTCGCCCTGAAAACTTTGCTGCATCATGTGACGGCACGACTTAAGAAGAGCGGATTACAGAGAAAGGGTCGCAATCGCCCTCCTGACCGTTTTAGACTGTGCCGAATCGAAAGGTAGGAACTCTTTTCTGGCTCTAGGGCGGGAACACCAGCAAACACCTCTCTCTCCGAGCTTGATGTTGAGGTCTATACTCTGACTGCCTGTGTAGGTCTATACTCTGCCTTCAAAACACTTCTACCGTGAAGGTAATTCAAGCACTTCGAACTTTGTTTTTTTACCCACCAGAACAATGAACCACAATACATTCAAGTAGCCAATCAGGAACGCAAAGATTCCACTACTTCAACTAACTGAGCAGTCGGACACCAAAAACGGCTTTTTTATTGAAAAGCCAGAAAAAGTTTCATATCTGCAAGCATTGGTCAAGCTCTCTTCGTTTATTTTTCATGCTTCTTAGAAACATGCTGGCTAAACATATCTTTCCTCCGCTCATACATTCGCAGCATTGCTTTTTTAACTTGCCAATGTTAATATCCTTTTCTGTGTATTGTTTACATCTGTCTCAAAGCAGGGCGGCATGGCTTTCATCTAGAATCAGTCATGTGTTATGTCCTGATTGCAATATTACGCTTGGTGTTTGACCATAATGTAATAAAAAACGTGCTAAGTGCCGGCAGCACAGTACACAGACTCAACTTTCGTGTTCGCAAATGTTGTTCGGATAGCTGCCTAGAACAAAGGGACAGAATGCAAGCCCTGAAATATTAAAAGGGGGTGAGTAGTGCATTCCTCAGTTTTAGATTTTTCTTCCAAAAACTGTCATTACGGTATTAGAAAGAAGAAAGGCTTCAAGAAAAACAAAGGTTTCATACCTGTGGCCAATTATGAAAACATTCTGCCAATGTCGTTTTTGCACTGTTGACATTTAGATAAGTGTATTTTTAAAGACAGTTTTGAACCGTGCGGTTACGGTTGCTGTGTTAATGCTGCTGGAAATACCGCTACGCTACGCTGGGTTATTACAGAGCCCACCGTACAAGCAGTGTCTCAAGAACATTTTCTCACGCTCCTGCCGCGATACAGCATGCTGAACCGCATTACTTCTCCATAATTCATGTCTGCGTCCCTTTACAAACAAAAAACCATGCAAGCGATGTTGGCGTATGTTTCCGCCTCTTGCATCGTTTTTAAGATGCTTGCTGCCTCAGCTTTCACGCAAACTGTGCGTGCTCCTTTGGAGCGGCAGTAAATACACGCATCAGTTTTCTCTTATAAAGTTTCTCATAAAAAAACAAAGAGATGTGGTCTCACAGACTTTGCCGAAGTTTCACTGCTTTTCGCGTGTCTCACGCGAATAAATGCGTTTCACATCAGTATTACGCAAACGTATAGAATTCTAGCCATTGTTTTAATGCCGCGGCCCTTTTTTGCGAAAAGGTGGGAAGGTGGGTCGTTCCATCACGAACGTGGCGACGCAGAACAATTTTCGCTGAGTCCACTTTCTGAGGAGGTTTGAAAATCTTTAAGATTTTATTAGTATTTAAATACCATAAAATAACTGCCTGCTTTCGCCAGAACTGTCGTCGAGTGTTTTCTGTGCTTTTGACATTCATTGCGGCACGCTTCCACTGGATAAGAAAAAGCTCCGACTGGCACGTGCTGTAACGTCATCCAGTGAAGCGCACGTGGTGTATAGCACGAGGAGAGCACGTGATACTTCGCCCATCTCCTGATCAAACCACGATAGTGCGATCGTAGCATGCAACATAGGCCCCTGCTCCCGCCGGCACATTTCTCCTGTTTTGGAATAGTCTGGAGGTGCGTGCTCAATTTCACCTCGGAAATGCGAAGACGCTGCGGCAGCAGCTCGTCGCGCTCGGTGGTTGCAGCAGCAACGGTGCTTCCACAATCGCCAACGCGAGAAAAAGTTCCACCTCAGCTACTGCGCTACCGAGAAGCTAAATCTCTATCCGGTGGCATATTTGCCGCATCACATTGTGGGATCGGCTGTCAACGTTTTGGGCACGACATCGTTCTGCCCATCGAACCCAACAAAGTGCTTACAACGCAGGCTTAAATTAGCTTGTCAGGTTGCACGACAACAATTAGGTGCATTCATTAGTGGCAATCGGTGGCAATCATTCTGTGCTACAGAGCGAACCTGCAGAGTAGCTGCATGCTTCGTTTTATGCATGCTGATATCAAAATCGTGTCATCTCAGCATGTTGGCAGCGGGAAGAGCACAGCCCGACTAGAGCAGTGTTGTAGCTCGAACATGCTGAGCTTTACATCTTCCAGTGTCTTACTTGTAGCAGGTTCCCCAAAGTTCTCTTTCAAACTTAACTTATAATTTTCTTTTCTTTCCGATTATTTCCGTGCAGCAGTTTGGTAACACAAGAATGAATTAACACACACTGTATCAAAAAGTTTCTTAACAGCATAGACTTAACCACGCCCTATGCCTTTCGAGGGAAAAACTTGCATTGTACTGACGGGGAGTTACAATAGGACTATGAAAAGGAAGAGGCGCGAAAAAATCAATTTCATCGATCGTTGCTCTTCACGCCTTTGCTTATAACTATTGATCATTTAGCCCTGAATGTTTAAGTTATAACTGCACCTCTTAGGCTCCAATGAAAAACTTACGAAGCGTAAGCATCTGCTTAAATGTATTACTAGTACTGCATGCGTGAAAGAGGTCGTTTCCATTATTTCCCGAATGCACCAAAAGGTTTTCTTTAGTTTTGCTGCGCTTCTCTTAGAGAGGACTAGTAACCACAAAAAGGAGGCCGGAGATAAAGGCCCAGATATCTGCCGCTCTGTCAGGCAGCAAGAGCAGGCACCGTCTGAATAGAAACGCAACGGCTTTTCGACATCCGGCGCCAGAAGCCATTAGGAATGCAACAATAGGCTGCTCCTTCGTCAATAGAGAAGTGCGGGGGAAGGAACAGGGCTCGTTAGGTGGTGCGCAACAAAGACATCACAGAGGCCCTTTCTTTGATCGCGAGTGTCACTGAGCTGTACCAGGGAGCCTGAACAATGCTGGAAGCACACGAAAAGCTCATAAAAAGCAGGTACTTTTGGCTTTTCTTATTTATCGGTGCTTTTCTTTTCTGCAAACAGCTGCTGATATTGCCGTCACTGCAAGCTGGGCATTTTTCCTCTCATTATCATCCGCTAATTGCTTGTTTTGATAGTTCATTGAACTGGCAGTCTCGCCGAGAGTGACAACACCTTGACGCGTGTTACGTTTGCGTTGAAACCTGAAACACGGCACTCCCTCCTATAGTGGTGACCCGTATTACTAAAATTTGTTGACGGATTAATTTTTTCCCTGCAATCAGCGTCCAGGACCCGGAAATCTTGAGCGTCTTATGAAACAGCGCTCGGAATCGTTGGCGGCGTTTCGATGGGCTGCTGTATACGTTCAGTATGAATATACTTTGTTTCCTCTGCTTGGTGTATATCAGTTCGATGAGAGCTTGTTCCATCTGGACGTCGCCGAGGCAGACACGGCATGGGGTTACGCGTACAGCTCGACCAAGAGAAGACAACTTGGGCAAGATGCGCAGGAACTCGACTTCACGCTACTTACGGATCCGGCGCACCCGACGAAAATCGGTACCTCCACTACCAGAGACACGACCCCGGACCTGACGTTCGTCCGAAATGCCAGGACGACAGCTACAACGTGGAAAAACATGTTGACCGACCTGGGGAGTGACCACGTGATCGTTTAAATACACGTACAGACTCCGGACAAGGCGCCCGGCAGTAAGCAAAATATTGAAATGGACCGACTGGGAAGATTTTAGAAATAAACGAGACCAACAAGTGTCTTCAGTAGATACGATCACGGAAATCGAAGCCTGTACCCGCTCGCTGGTTGCAGACGCCAAAGCGTCAACCAATACCGTCGAAACCGGGGTTGAAACTGACAAGATGGACAGCCGCCTGACCCATCTCATCGAGGCAAATAACTCTGTCCTGTCCAGGTGGAAGGGACAGAGACTCAATCAGAGACTCAGAAAGAAAATAGCGGAGATCAACCGCAACATCGAGAAGCACCGCCGAACGCTCAACCGCCAGCAATGGGATGAGTTTGCAATGCAGTCGACGGCCAACTACACAACGGGAAATCGTGGAACCTGCTCAGGCATCTGTTGGACGAAACGAAGACCAAGTCCCACCAGAGGAAATGCCTCTCACGTCTATTATACACGGAGCTCGATAAGCAAGCTGAAGATGCACTGACCGTCCGGTTACGAGCGAAGTACTTGCCGCACACTTCGACCTCACAACACGGCCCACATGAGGGGGATCCGAACGCAGAATTGGATACGGACTTTAACGTAGAAGAGATCAGGACAGCGCTTCACAACTACCACAGCAGATCGGCGCCGGGCCCCGACGGGGTGTCGAATCGCGCCCTAAAGATTCTCGACGACCGATCCGTGGAACAGTTAGTGGCGTTCATCAATGAGTGCCGGCAGCGCGGCATCCTCCCACAACTGTGGAAAACTGCGAGAATGATACCAATCCCAAAACCCGGAAAACCACCCGGAAAACAACCTTCACCCCATATCCCTAACGTCGTGCGTCGGCAAGACCATGGAGAACGAACTGCTTAACCGCTGGCAAGCCCACTTAGAGCAGAAAGGGGCATACCCACCATCCATAATAGGATTCCGCCCCCAGTTATCCACGCAAGACGCAATGTTACAACTGAAGCAAAAGGTGCTTGACGGCAAGACGAGAGGCACCAGAGCAATTCTCGGCCTCGACCTTGAAAGCGCGTTCGACAGAATCGCGCACTCGGCGATCTTACACCAGATATTGCGGCAGAACCAAGGTGTACGCTCGTACAACTACGTTAAAGATTTTTTGACAGACAGGCGAGCTTTTATAGTGGCAGGGGATATCCAGCTAGAAGAACAAACCCTGGGAAGCACCGGCACCCCGCAGGGCTCCATCATGTCGCCCATGCTCTTTAACCTCATCATGATTGGGCTACCAGAAAAGCTACAAGAATTCGAAGACCTCCGGCACACCATATAGGCCGACGACATAACACTCTGGGGGCACGAAGGCAGCGACAGTCACATCGAAACGGCACTGAAACTAGCAATCAAGACAATAGAGGAATACCTTGTGGGTACGTGATTACGACGTTTGCCTACAAACCGGAACTCCTACTCTGCCGCCCTACGCAGAGGGGCAAACCACCCGCGTGTGGTCGGAATGCGGCAACGACCAGACGAGAATGCGAAGAGATCAGACTACGCACGAGCAACGGAGCAACCATCCCGATAGTGCACAGAATTAGGGTCCTTGGCATGATAATCGAAGCCAATGGCGCCAACGGCGAAACGATCACTAAATTACAGCCCAAGGCGGCTAACGCCATGCGAATCCTCAAGAGGCTCACCAGCAGAAGAAACGGAATGAGGGAGGCAAGTCTCAAACGACTCATACACTTTTTCGTCATGAGCCATATTGCGTACGTCGCGGCATTCCACAACTGGTACAAGGGAGAAGAAGCCAAGATCAGCGTCCTCATCCGCAGGGTGTAAAAGATAGGTTGAAACACTACCTATCCTTCTCTCTATCTGCACGCCGGCAGTGGTGGTGGTGCTTTAACACCAGTCACAGGCCCGTGCATTTTCCTTTCCTCTTCCCCTTTCATCCACTTACTACTACTACTACCCGAGTCCACCAGCACGCAACGCTTGCTCCAGCTCGGGCTTCACAACACGCTTACCGAAATCGCCGAGGCGCAGCGCACATCACAACTAGAAAGATTAGCGGGCACGAGAGCAGGACGCCAGATCATGGAAAGTGTCGGCATCCGTTACCATGCAGAACAAGGCCAGAAAGTCGCTGTTCCGGACGGGATCAGACAAGCCCTAAGAGTAGACCCGATTCCACTGAACGTCCACCCTGAACACAACCGGGGAAGAAGAGTGGCCAGGGCCAGAGCTCTGCTACACAGCCACAGAGACGAAACGGGACAAGGTTCGTTGACGCCGCGGAATATGCAGAACTCTCACGATTCGCGGTTTGCGGTCGTCGATTCGAGTGGCGAAACGTGCATAACGGCAAGTGTAGCGTGCGAGCGCGCAGAAGAAGCCGAGGAAGCAGCGGTGGCCCTCGCCCTCACGGATCTGACGTGCACCACAGTTGTCTGCGACTCGCGACAAACGGTCAAAAACTTCGCCAAAGGATGGATCTTACAGACAGCGGCCCGAATACGGAGCAATCAAAAAGTCCAGTGGGAAGAAGTATATCAAACCAGAATCCAGTGGTTCCCGGCGCACATGGGAGAAGTGTCGAACACATATCGCAACCGGAACGAGACGGCACACGCAAAGCGTGCGAGCTCGCGAACCGCGCCGGCGACCGTCGTCCATGAGACAGCCCCAAAGACTGTTTGACCAGCTACAACGAATTTACCAAGGCCCTCTGCCTGGCCCGCCGAACCTTCCCTCCGCCCAACGAGAAGCTGGACAGGGCGCACGCGGTGGCCCTCAGACAACTGCAGACGCTCACGTACCCCAACACGGCACAATACCACAGACTCTACCCCGGAACATACCCGACGAATATATGCAAGGTCTGCCACACTCCTATAGCAACTTTACCCCACATGCTCTGGAACTGTAGCAAAAACCCTGACGGTGCTAACTCCGGAACCCTCCCGCCACGGTGGGACGCTGCCTTGCGCAGCCCCAGCCTCGGTGACTAACTCTGGGCCGTCAAGCAGGCCCGTGAGGCGACGGCGAGGTAACACCTCGACGTGGCCACGTGGGAGACCTAAAGCCCCGTCTGCGAAAGTTCTGCAGGACTTTTAAATAAAGTTTTTACCAAGGAAAATTAATTTTTTCGTCTTAGGCAAGGAAATAGCGGGTGATTTTCTCATACGGAGGCTAAAGCAATTCCTTAAAAAATTGCCCTCTCATAAACTAAGACATGCATTGTTTCACTGAAAAATATGTGGCGCACAATCAACCACTCAATCATTCAATCAATAAATCAATCAGTCCATGGCTTCCTCCTGACGCCATGTTTCATTTGTATTTTTATTGCCAACATGAACGGTTATCAACTTGCTGTACTGTCCTACCGGTCCTATCGCCGCCGCGGTGGCTCGGTGGTTATGACGCTTGTTTGCTGACCCGAAGGACGCGGGTTGGATCCCGGCTACGGCAGTCGAATTTCGATGGAGGCGAAAGTCTACAGGCCCGTGTACTGTGCTATGTCAGTGCAATTTAAATAACCCCAGTCCTTCTCTACAGCGTCCATAATAGCGTCAGTCGCTTTGAGACGTAAACCTCCCATAAACCAAACTAAAACTAATGGTCCTTAAAAGCAAGGACAAACCGATTAAATTTTTTATACGATGGTCGGAAGGTAGCCGGTCTCACCAACCACAGCACATGGGATGACCTAAGCTGCAATGTCACATCGCTGTAGCAGTTCGAAGATAGCCAAATTGCTTTCCTCGTTGCTGCTGATCACTCCAATTGTTATTAACGCATACTTGCTGGAAAGCCTCTGCGCTCGAAGTTATTATGCTTACAATCAACCCTCTTGTTTTGTTTAACTCCTGTAGTTATTCTAGCCATTCTGGCTTATCAATTCATTTATATTTATGCACCACTGTGCACACTGCACGAAATCTGACAGCCTCATTGTCCCCGTTAATGCTCAAGTTGCTCGGTCGGCTACATTAAGAGGAAAAAAGAAATGTGCACGACTCAGCACAGCTGAGTAAGTATACACTAGCAATGAGTCAGAATTTATATGTCAAAATTCAAGAACATCCTTCGAGGCAATAGATTATCTTGTTGTGCATGCAAGTATTTAGCGATAATTGTGCAATGCTGGCAGAGGAAAATATGAAATGGAGATTGCGACTTCTGCCCGTGTCAGGATTGATTCTTGGGCTCTCCTCTTTTAGCGTGCTCCTCCATCAACCTTATTATCCAGCAGTCCGTTCTCCGCCTTCCACAGCCCATTTTATTCTGTACGAATAGTACATAATCGTATAAAGATAGCCGCGCCAAGTGAGGAACACATTAATAAATCACGTAAGGTCACACATTTACCATACATGTGCTATGACATCAGCTTTTAGCATGACGTCAACATTACCCTCTGATGTCGGCTTACTTTCTTACAACATGAAGTGGTCAACTACTACCACAACTATATTCAATGCCATAGAGATTACTGTTATTAACTATTAGTAACGTTAACAGTTCTTCGTTTACTCCAGACGTCATGGTGTGCTGTTGACATTGGGGGGGGGGGGGTTCTGGGACATTGTTTCGAAGGCGATAGTGACGCCGCTGTGACATTCCTTGTGTGCTACGAGGTACATTCCTTGTGTGTGCTACGAGGTACATTCCTTGTGTGTGCTACGAGGTACATTCCTTGTGTGTGCTACGAGGTTCCACGTTCGACGGCGCGGCGTAGACGGAGACCCAGATGACAGGCATCATCAATTACCCAGCCATGCTCGTTGAGAGTGACAACCAGAACGAAGGGGTTTAAGCCCAACCGGACCCAACCGGACCCGCCGCCGCCGCCGCGGGGAAACAGGCTTTATCCTCCCAAATTTGCGTGGCCGTTCCAGGGGCGGCCCTCCAGAGCACATTCCAGGACAAGGGAACTGTCAGCGGGCCAGAGCGCGCCGTACCACAGCCGACGCTATGCGCTACCGCGAAGACAACATTCTTTCCCTCGGACTCAACACGTGAGGGGGGCGAGACAATAAGTGCGGTGGTATGTTTGTGCGCCCAAGTGAAAGCCCTAGCCCCCCCTCCTTCCCCTCCGGCGTGGGCGTCCTCACCCTAGGGGGTGTGGAGAAGAGGATATAAAAATCGAGAAGCAGTACGGAAGGAGCACGCTCAGGACGACATCGTTCGCCAAGAGGGCCTTCAGCGCCGAAGCCCGACGGCGTGCAGCTTCTGCCAGCAACCGCTCGAGCCCAACTCCGGAGCCACTCCATCGCCCCCATGAAGTCGTCGGCACGTAAGCTCGCACGCCCCAGCCTCTGAAGTATAATCTTAATCATGTGTAATTATTGAATATACCTGTTTGTTTAAACTGAGCCATACGGTGTCTCTTTGCCTCTCCGTCCCGTGTGGACCTGCGCATTATGGGGGTCATCACACTGGTGTCAGAAGTGGGGTCTCAAAAGCAAATGTCCTCTGAATGCTGCGACATTCATGACTTCAAAATTGTAATCAAAAGGGAATCACGGGACTGATTGTGGGACTTTTACCCCCATTTGAGAGGCTTGAGGCACCGGAGGGCTTGAAAAAAAAATGTCTTTATCTGAGGGAGCTCCCACTCCACAGCCGTCGCTCGGAGCAAGCATGCTGGCATTAGGAAGCGTCATTCCGACGTTTACGGGAGATAAGACAGGGGTTCCAATCTGCGATTTCTTTTCCATGCTAGAAGAGATTGGGAAAATGGGGGGATGGTCCGATGCTCAAATGCTGGGAATGGCGAGGTGTAAGATGGCAGGAGCTGCTCATGATTTTGCATGGCGAGACGAAAAAGTAAAATCCACAAAAGCATTTGCGGAATTTAAGAATCTCGCGTTTGAGCATTTTGACACTGAACCACGTCACGTGCGAGTACAGAGGTTCCGTGACGCCGGACAGATGGTAGGGGAGGACGTGCGAACGTTTGCGTCGCGGCTTCAGCGCTTAGCGCGCGATACGTTAAGCAGGGAGGAGGAAGGAGACCAGCTTAAGAAGAAATACGCGGAGGATATACTTAAAGAGGAAATGACCGCTTTGTTCGTGGCTGGTCTGCAAGACCCCGTGCGCCGGTTCGTGCTCTCGCGCAAGCCGAGCAATTTCGACCAAGCCGTGGAGGCCGCATTGGATGAGGAACAAAATGAGGCGTTAACGACAGCCGCAGCGAGAGTACGCGTCATAGAGAGAGCGGTGCTCAACCCTGAGGTTGCTCTCTTGACAGAGCGGTTAGATCGCTTAGAACAGCTGCTATCTCAGCAGGTAGAATGCCAGGTTGAAGCGCGCGCTCAACAGCGCCCATTCGCTGGAAACCGGAGACCGCCACAAAGCTACAGGCGCGGTATGCGAGATTTTGAAGAAATCGTATGCTTCGCTTGCCAGGGTCGCGGACACATCGCCAGGTTCTGCCAAAACGTGCGCCGTGGGGAGCCACAAAGAGAAGCAGGCGAGACACGCCCTAAGCAAGCCTACAGCGGGGCTCCAGATACCGAGACAAAACACTAGTTAGTCCTCCCCAGCCTGAGGAGCGTGGGGAGGGAGCAGTAGATGATGAGGTGGTGGTAGTTTGTGTGGCCGACGAGGCATGCCCTGTTGTGCGTTGCAAGTTAAATGGTTGTTGCATGGAATTGTTGATAGATACGGGGTCAAAGGTGACATTGCTTAAGGAGAGCAGTTTTAACACGCTTCGAAGGAAGGGGGACCGCGATGTGTTGGAAGCGTCTGGTGGTATGGCAACCAAATTTGTAGGCATAACGGGGGATCCTCTTGGCATAAGTGGACTCTACCGGTTACACTTCTCTCTCGGCGGAATTGCATTGGAGCACCCCTGCTACGTATGCCCGGACACGGTGTCTCTGCCAAACGGAGTGTCAGGTATATTAGGGCAGGATTTTTTGAGAAAAGGGAAGGTAGTAGTCTCATTCTCTGAGGAAGAGGTTAATGCGGGCGGCTCAAAAGTTCCGTTTTTGAACAGGAGAGGGGCTGAGATTCGCATTACCGATATTGACACCCGTCAAACAGTGGGATCATTGGAGAAGGTATATTCGCGGGTTGCCGTCCGGCTGGTCGAGGAGGCGGTCGTCCTTCGTTGGTCGGAGCACATTTTGTACGCGTTTGTGCCTTCAGATGTAGAGAGCGGCGCCGTGGGAGTGCTTGAGCCGGTCGACTCTCTCAGCAATGGCCTGAAGGCAGCCGCGTGCCTCGTGACAGTTAATGACGCCCACAGAGTGCCCCTACGGGTGGTTAACTGTAGCCAGCAGCCACTGAGCCTTCCCAAGAACAAAACATTGGCTTTCTTCACCTCTGCGATAGAGCAACGTGAGCCCACCATTACGGTACTCGCAACTGTAGAGCATGCTAGTCCTTCGGCTGCTCCAAAGGTGTCGTTCGATCTTTCTCACGTAAAATCCAGGGAGAGGGAGGCTCTGGCTGGTTTGCTGAACGACTACTCGGAGGTATTCGCCGCGTCCAACCTGGATTTGGGCTGCTGTGGCGTTATAAAGCACAGGATAGAAACCGGCACTTCATCGCCCGTTTACCAGCGTGCGTACAGGATTCCTTACTCCCAACGTGAGGAGATGGAGCGGCAGGTGCAGGACCTGATTGATCGCGGCAATGTCGAACACTCAAAGTCACCCTGGGGAGCACCAGCACTATTGGTGGAAAAGCCAGATGGCTCGTATCGATTGGTAGTGGACTACCGCAAACTAAATGCCGTAACTCGCATCGATCCATACCCCATCCCCAATATACAGGAGACGCTTTCTCAGCTGGGCTCTGCCAGGAACTTCACGGTAGTGGACATGGCGGCGGGATTCTGGCAGATAGCAATGGATCCGGCAGATGCCGAGAAAACGGCATTCAACACGCCCTCAGGGCACTATGAATGGAAAAGAATGCCGATGGGTCTGGCCAACAGCCCTGCTGTCTGGCAGAGAACCGCTGATGTTATCCTGGCAGGTCTTCTGGGGAGGCTGTGCTTCGTGTATATGGATGACATTATCATATACAGTGACAGTTTTGATAACCATTTGCGCGATATTGAGCAGGTTTTGGTGCGACTAAGAGCAGCGGGTCTCAAGCTGAAGCTCTGTAAGTGCCAATTCCTCAAAAACGAGGTGAAATACCTCGGGCATGTTGTTTCAGCTGACGGCGTGCGACCGGACCCTGAGAAACTAAGGTGTGTCTCGGATTTTCCATCCCCGACTAGCGTCCGCCAGGTCCGGCAGTTTCTCGGCCTGATCGGTTACTACCGAAGGCACATAGAGGAGTTCGCCAAGCTCGCTAAGCCGCTCACCGCCTTAACAGCCAAAAATGTCGCCTTTCGCTGGAACGAAAACGCGGAGAATGCTTTTGGGGCCCTGAAAAGGAAGCTAATGAGTGCACCGCTGTTGCGCCACCCGGATTTTTGTTTGCCCTTCGTTATGGCCACAGATGCGTCAAAGTTCGCAGTTTGTGCCGTGCTATCTCAGGTTATCGAGGGCAAAGAACATCCCGTTGCTTTTGCTAGCCGACAGCTGAGCCCCACAGAGCAAAAGTACGGAGCTACGGAAAGGGAGTGCCTCGCCGTTGTCTGGGCAGTAAAGCACTTCAGATGCTACCTTTACGGCCGCAAATTCAAGCTAGTCACAGACTGCCATCCTCTGAAATGGGTGATGAGTGTCAGGGACCCTAGCTCGCGACTCGCTAGATGGAATCTACACCTGCAGGAATACTGCTTTGAAGTTGAGCACAAGTCAGGAAAGACACATCTGAATGCTGATGCACTCAGCCGCACAGCTGCCGTGGCAGCTATAGATGAGTTTGTCCCCGTAGTCGACCCCGCCGAATTACGCACAGAGCAGTGCAAAGATCCTGACCTGAAGCGAATAATCGAAAGCTTAGAGGGCGCACCGTCTCACTCCGAACAGCTAGGTTATTTCATTGGCAAAGACGGCACCCTGTGTCGGCGCACGAGGCGAACCAGGAAAGGGAGACCAGAGAAAACCGCTTGGGAGAGAGTCGTCATACCTCGGTCGTGGACAGAAAGGGTTCTTCGCGCGTTTCACGATGCGCCATGCGCCGGTCATTTTGGCGTAGCGAAGACACGCAGGCGTGTGGAGCGTTTGTACTTTTGGAGTGGCATGCGACGGGATGTTAGAGACTACTGTGCGAAGTGTCATTCCTGTCTCGAAAGAAAAACACCCAAGGGACGAAGACCAGCTCCAATTCAGCCGTTCCCTGAGGTTTCGGCTCCCTTCGAGCGGACAGGTATGGACATAATGGGCCCCTTGCCCACGACCACTTCCGGAAACAAGTACATTTTAGTATTTGTCGATCACCTTTCAAAATACGCGGAAGCGGTAGCACTCCCAGATCAGAAGGCAGACACGGTTGCAAGAGCATTTGTCGAACAGATCGTGCTCCGACATGGACCCCCGAGGCAACTCTTGACAGATCGGGGAACGAACTTCGTGTCGCAGCTAATGAGGAGAGTTTGCGAGCTGCTTAAGATCGCTAAGAAGCAGACAACACCGTACCATCCGGCTTGCAACGGCGCGGTGGAGCGACTGAACCAAACCGTGGCCGGGTTCCTGTCGCATTTTGTTTCGCGCGACCAGCGGGACTGGGACTTGTGGCTCCCGTATGCAATGTTTGCCTACAATTCCGCAGCACACGAGAGCACGGGCGAATCGCCATTCTTTCTTCTCTACGGCCGAGACCCGGACCAGCCTAGTGAAGTGCCAGAGGGCCCCCGTCGTGTCCCATACGCTTCACTGGACGACTATAGGGTGGAGCTAGAATCGCGCTTGCAAGTGGCGAGGGACATCGCAAAGGAGGCCTTAAAGAAAGCGGCGAAGCGCAGGAAGGAGGTGCACGATCGCAGTGCTAGAGACGCGCCGTTTAATGTGGGGGACAGCGTGTACATTGAAAACTGCCAAAGGCAGATTGGGCTAGCTCGTAAGTTCCAGACGAAGTGGAGAGGACCGTGCGAGGTTGTCGAGAAGCTTTCTCCGGTAAACTTCAGAGTCCGAGACGTGAACCGGCGCTTGATAAGGATACACGCAAATCGCCTCAAGTCGGCACTGGTTCAGTATTCACGAAATGAGGAAAGGGAAAGCGCGGATTTTGATGGGGACAGAAGTGAAGCGGAGCGCGCAGATAGTTCGCAAGAAACGCCCTCTCCTGCATTTGTTCGGCAGGCGCCAGAGGTGACGGCCAGAATGCCACCGGATTTACTTCATGCATTGCTAGAAGAAGAAGCGCGCGAGGTTGCCGCGCAGATAACGCCAGGAGAGGCTCCTGCCACGAGCCCTCGCGAGTCCCAAAGCAGACAAAGGGTCACAGACTTACTTAGTATGACTCATGAAGGCCGATATTCGCTGCGAAATCGGAAAGCTAAGTCGGACTAATGGTGTAAACAGAGCGGAGTTGTGAACTGGTCAGAATTGTGTAATGCCGCAGCTCATAACATTGCTATATGCGTATGTGTTAAGTTATCGGAGTTAGTAGTTAAACCTTTCTGTCATTAAGTAACACCTTCACAGGAGAGCATGCGGAGCGCATGCAGAACCTGCCCTACTTCCTTTCGTTATCTATATTTTTGTCTGTGCCGTGATCGTGCTAGAAGTGGGAGCTCCTTTGTAACTGTGGTAAATTTATTTCGTCCAGTTCGGACTAGAAAGGAGAGGCTTGGGTGCTGAGTTTCATGTTTATCTGTAAAAGAAGATCAGTGCTGCCCCTGGAGACGCCAGTTATGACAGCGGAGGCATATGGTGTTGTGCAGTGGTGTTGAGTGCAGCGAAAAGTGTTTTGTCGGACGCACTGTGCGAGGCGATTCCGAAAGACAAGGGGAGCTGCAGGGACTCAAATGTTCGGAGAACATTCTTCTGGAGGGTGAGCGAGTGTGACATTCCTTGTGTGCTACGAGGTACATTCCTTGTGTGTGCTACGAGGTACATTCCTTGTGTGTGCTACGAGGTACATTCCTTGTGTGTGCTACGAGGTTCCACGTTCGACGGCGCGGCGTAGACGGAGACCCAGATGACAGGCATCATCAATTACCCAGCCATGCGCGTTGAGAGTGACAACCAGAACGAAGGGGTTTAAGCCCAACCGGACCCAACCGGACCCGCCGCCGCCGCCGCGGGGAAACAGGCTTTATCCTCCCCAATTTGCGTGGCCGTTCCAGGGGCGGCCCTCCAGAGCACATTCCAGGACAAGGGAACTGTCAGCGGGCCAGAGCGCGCCGTACCACAGCCGACGCTATGCGCTACCGCGAAGACAACATTCTTTCCCTCGGACTCAACACGTGAGGGGGGCGAGACAATAAGTGCGGTGGTATGTTTGTGCGCCCAAGTGAAAGCCCTAGCCCCCCCTCCTTCCCCTCCGGCGTGGGCGTCCTCACCCTAGGGGGTGTGGAGAAGAGGATATAAAAATCGAGAAGCAGTACGGAAGGAGCACGCTCAGGACGACATCGTTCGCCAAGAGGGCCTTCAGCGCCGAAGCCCGACGGCGTGCAGCTTCTGCCAGCAACCGCTCGAGCCCAACTCCGGAGCCACTCCATCGCCCCCATGAAGTCGTCGGCACGTAAGCTCGGACGCCCCAGCCTCTGAAGTATAATCTTAATCATGTGTAATTATTGAATATACCTGTTTGTTTAAACTGAGCCATACGGTGTCTCTTTGCCTCTCCGTCCCGTGTGGACCTGCGCATTATGGGGGTCATCACACCGCGTTTCGTTGATGATGCGCCACATAATGCTTTCGCACAAAAATTTATGGAACAGATGCAAATTGCGGTTTACCACGTTATGTTAGAGCTCACATTTATTTAGATTGTAGCCGGCTTGCCTTAATACTGCAGAAACAGAGTGACGTGAAACATATACCAGGAAGACATTTAGCGGTTGTGTCCTATGCGTGTCCTTGTGTTTAATTTTTCCGCATTAGATGCTCTAAAGACCTGAAATATTGAGCTGACTATCCACTCAAAAAATGCAGGAAGAACATATGGACAAACAAAAGCAGAAAGCCTTCCGGCAAAGGCGCTTGTTGTAAAGAGATTGACAAGAGTAAAGCCGATGTGCTTGATACAAATACTGGGCTGAACTTAGAGTAACGCCATAAAACGCATTCCCTTGTTGCCAGCTGGCGCCTCAGGGGCTCGTATTTTAGTCGCGGTTATGCCTTAGTGTTCTAATTCCTTAAGGGCGCTAGCGAACAGTCAGGATTTTGTTTTATTTTATGTGTCTCAGGACAAAGGAGGCGGGAGATGTCTACTTCCTAAACACTTTTGTAATATCAGGAAACCACGTACAGTTCCTGGCACTGGTTTTGGAAGGAGTTCCAGGAATACTCTCGTTCTGTTTCCCAATTATTGTGATAATTCAGCTGCCAGGAGAGCAATGACCACCGCTCGACAGTTGAGTATTTTTACCAATGATTCAAGAGAAATACGTAAAAAAAAGGCAATCATACTTCGTGAATACGAAAGCCGGAAACGAAAAGATTCTAAACAACACAATGTTATATAAACAGCTGATGTACAGCGACAGCAGGAAGCAAGTTTGATAGGTTTGTACACCAGCTCAGTGCCATGATTTCAAGTGAAACTTTTCTCTGGGTAAAATAAAATGGGGTACACAGGAAGCACGTTCAGAAAATAGAAAACATGTTATGGGTACGAAGGAACAGAAAGAAATGACTAGGTGATTATACTGAGCAAACCGAGAAGTAGTGCGTCCTGCTTTTCAGGGCACGTGCTGTGTGCACTGGGCTCACCAGACCGAGCAATATTTTTACTAAAACATTGTAGGTGGAAACAGCTGCACCACTGAGCCAGGTGGGGCATGACGACTCACAGGTATCTGAACGCCAAGTAGAGAAATACGAATTCTGTATATATGGGCATTAACCCATGAGGCTATCGCGCTATGCTATATCGCGCCCAATGTAATCTCTGTTCGTTCTCTTCCCGATTTGTTTCTGCTAGTGCCTTTCCTCTTCTTCCTCCTCTTCCTCCTCCGGTTAACTTCCCCTTCTCGTTTAAATTCCTACTTATGCAGGGCGGGGCTTATTTAAAGGAACTTGGACGACGGGAGCAGCAACGAAAACAGTCCGAGATCATCCAGGTCAAGCATCGACAAACAATATTGCACCTATTTCGATGCTGCTCAAGCGCATTTTCATCTCCGTCACTGTTACTCATGGTTGGCTTCTTCTGTAGAATCGCCCCCAGGGAGAATAGAAGGCATCCCGGCGACTTACGGTGACGGTAAGATGGCGAGGTTGTAGTAAGGCTTGAGGCGCTCTACATGAACTGTCTCGCGTCCGTAGCAGCGATCGGTATACGGCGTGAGTGGCACGAGGGCGTAGTTAACAGGAGAGGTGCACTCCACGACGTAGTAGGGGCCGTGAAACTTGGCAAGAAATTTTTATGACAGCCTAGGGCTACTTGACGGTATCCAGAGCCACGCAAGAGTGTCAGAAGGGAAGTGGGATGTAGTACGAGCGTTGTCGTGGCGGCATTTCTGGAGATACTGCGTGTCGACCGTTATTGAGCGGGCGATCTGGCTGCCGTGTTCTGCGTGTTTCGCGGCTTCAGAAACAGGGGCACATTCAGAGATGTCATATTGGTAATGAAGAATGGTGTGTATTGTAGCAGACGTATGACGGCCAAATAGAAGAAAGAAAGGAAAGAAGCAGATAGTGGACTGGGAGAGATATTGTATGCATAAGACATATCAGGAAGGAGGAGATCTCTATTGGAGTGGTTAGAAGCATTGTACATAGAAGTCATGTAACCGAGGGGGCGGTTAAATCGCTATGTGAGGCCGTTGGTCTGCGCCTGATAGGCAGCCGTGGTTCGAATAATTATATTGTACTGGCAGAGAAAGGCTTTGACAACAACGGACAAGAAGGCGCGGCCTCTATCACAAAGAAGTTCACGCGGTGCGCCGCGACGATGGACGAAGCGCTGCAAAAGGAAGGTGGCGACTTCTGCCGCTGTGGCTGCCGGAAGGGCGGTGGTTTCGGAATTTCTGGTCGAATGATCAACCACAACTATAGCCCAACGGCTCTCTGCGGTGAAAACGGCGTGGTGCGCAAGGTAACGCTCCAGCAGAACGAGGAGGAGACGTCTTGCGATGTTGGCAGGCGAGGCAGGAGCGCACGTATTTAAGGACAAAGGTCTATATGATACTCCGTAGTAGCGCAGCCGGATGTGGCCGTAAGTCTTGAAAACGCCCGCGTGATCGCATTTTGGGCCAGCGTGGAAATAGGCGCATATTGGCTTGCGCGTGTTGCGAGGAATAACGAGTAACCACTTCCGGCCGTCGGAGCTGTAGTTGCAGCAATATATGAGATTGTCACGAATCGCGAAGTGAGAAGCATGGCGGTGGATAGCACGTGACGTAGAAGCAGCCACTTGATTGGACAGAAAGTCGAGAAGAGAAGCGACTCAGAGTTCTGTACGTTGCGCTGAAGCGAGGGCGGGGAGGCATCAGAGTTAGAAAGGCTGGCAATCTCAGCTCGCAATAGGCAGCGGGACAAGGCATTAGCGTCTTGATGCTTGCGGCCTCAGAGATATACGACAGGGATGTCATATCGTTGCGGGAAAGAATATATTTACAGTTATTTACAAAAACGAATGAAAAGCTACGGGCGGCACTCAGAACACAGCCAGAGATGAGTTCTCGTCTTCTTCCTCGTCCACTCGTTCACTCGCTCAATGTCGTCGTCGTCGTCTACCCGCTGCAGGACCGCCGGCTGATGAAACGCCGTCTCGGCGTTAGAGTTGTGGCGTAGGAGCGTCGTGATAAGGTTTGAGGCGGCATACATGAACGACGTCGTTAGAGGGGCCAGAGGACGATGGCGAGGACGCAAGGGGAGCAATTTCATAGTTCACGTCGGTGACTCGGCGCACCACACGGTAAGGGTCACGGTAATGAGAGAGGAGCTTCTCGGAGAGACCGACGCTGCGCGACGGCGTCCAGAGAAGGACGAGTGATCCGGGATGATATTCGACGGCCCGGTGCCGGCGGTCGTAGGCGGACTTCTGGGAAGCTTGAGAGGCACAGAGCCGACTACGGGCTATTTGGCGAGCCAGCGTGGCCTGGGCGATGGCGTCCTGAGCGTAAGCAGTGGTGGGGACTGAAGAAGGCGGCATGAGTGTGTCCAAAGGCAATAGGGGGTGCCTACCAAACAAAAGGTGGAAAGGGGAATAGCCTGTTGGTTCAGCGCGTGAAGAGTTGTACGCAAATGTCACATAAGGCAAGGCTGCGTCCCAATCGCGGTGGTCCGGTGAGACGTACATTGCTAACATATCGGTGAGCGTGCGGTTGAACCATTCCGTAAGCCCGTTGGTTTGTGGATGGTCAGCTGTCGCGAGGTGGTGCTGCGTGGCACACGAACGAAGAATGTCATCAATCACTCTGGACAGAAAATAACGACCGCGGTCGGTGAGCAGTTGACGAGGGGCGCCATGGTGAAGAATTACGTCTTGGAGAAGAAAATCGGCGACATCGGTAGCGCAGCTGGTGGGCAAAGCACGCGTGATGGCGTACCGAGTCGTATAATCAGTTGCGACAGCGATCCACTTGTTACCGGAGAGGGACGTGGGAAAAGGGCCAAGAAGGTCGAGGCCTACACGGTGAAAAGGTTCCGGAGGTACGTCGATGGGTTGTAGAAGACCGGCAGGCAAAGTGGAGGGCCTTTTCCGGCGTTGACACAGGTCGCAAGCGGCAACGTAACGCTTGACGGAACGATACAGACCAGGCCAAAAGAAGCGGTGCCGCACTCGAGCGTACGTGCGGGACACGCCAAGGTGGCCGGCTGTCGGCAGATCGTGCAATTCCTCAAGGACAGAAGAACGTAGATGTTGGGGTATGACGAGGAGCAGCGGAGGACCGTCGGAGCGTAGGTTGCGACGATACAAAATGCCATTCTGGAGCACATAAAGGTGCAGAGACAGAGATCGGTTTGCAGAGTGGAGGCCATCAAAGATAGGTTGTAAAGATGAGTCGTCGCGCTGTTCGTTGGCGATATCGGTGAGAGCAGTGATAGCTAAGAGGCAGGGTAGGGTCTCAGCGTCTTCGAGGTCAGGTGGCTCCACAGAATATCGGGATAAACAGTCAGCATCCTGGTGGTGACGACCGGACTTGTACACGACAGAGGATGAATGCTCTTGAAGGCGCAAAGCCCAGCGACCAAGGCGACCGGTGGGATCTTTTAGTGAAAACAGCCAACAAAGAGCCTGGTGATCAGTGACGACAGTGAATGAGCTGCCGAACAGGTACGGGCGAAATTTAGCGACAGCCCAGACAAGGGCGAGACACTCGCGCTCAGTAATGGAGTAATTTTGTTCTGCGGCGGAAAGTAGATGGCTGGCATAAGCGATGACGCGATCTTGGCCCTGTTGACGTTGGGCTAGCACGGCACCGATCCCATATCCGGAGGCGTCGGTGCGAATCTCTGTGGAAGACGACGGGTCAAAATGGGCTAAGATGGGCGGAGAGGTTAGCAAATGAACGAGGGAGGAAAATGAGTTTTCTTGAGCAGGGCCCCAGATAAAGGGGGTGTCGTTCTTAAGAAGGTCGGTGAGGGGGCGAGCGATGGCGGCGAAATGTTTGATAAAACGTCGAAAATACGAGCACAAGCCGACAAATCTGCGCACATCTTTCGACGACGTAGGAAGAGGAAACTCCTTCACGGCTTGAATTTTGACTGGATCTGTGCGTACACCAGAAGCATCAACCAGGTGTCCGAGAATAGTGAGTTGGCGGCGACCGAATTTGCATTTCGATGAGTCAGATGGAGTCCGGCGTTACGAAGCACTGTCAAAATACTGCAGACTGCCCATCTGAAATACTGCCCATCTGAAAAAGTGGCCGGATAGGTTTGCCAAGGAAGAAAGCCAACAATGCGCACGGTGGTCCGTCACGACTGCAAAAGAGCGGCCATAAAGGCAAGGTCGGAATTAGACAAGAGCGCATACGATGGCCAAACACGCTTTTTTACTTAGAGAGTAATTGGATTCAGCGTTAGTGTTTGTCCGGCCTGCATAGGCAATGGCGTATTCATCGAATCCAGAGACGCATTGGAGGAGTACGGCGCCGTGGCCAACACCACTGGCGTCCGTGTTGACCTCGGTAGGAGAGGTCGAGTCGAAATGGCGCAGTATGGGTGGCGCCGTGAGGAGGTGGTGCAAGGTGTTGTAGGCGATGTCGCACCGTGAAAACCGCAGCGATAACTCGAAACTGCTGGACAGAAGTTGTGTTAAGTGCGCAGTGATAGAAGCAATGTTGAGAGTAAGGTTGGAAGTAAAAGCACTAACCTAGGAAGCTGGGCAGGTTTTTGATGGACGCAGGTTTGGGAAAGGCAGCCACAGCGCGAATTTTCACCGGGTCGGCAGAAACGCCTTCCTCGGAAACCACGTGGCTTAATATTGTCAGTTGACCCACGAGAAAACACCATTTTTTTCGATTTGAGCGGTGGGCTGGTGTGAAAGAAGCAGATTCGTTTTATTACCCTTATATGAAATATTTTTTTCAAAACTATAAGATTAGTTCTTTCTTTTTCTGAAAACACCCTTTAATACGTTGTTCTCCCTTATCATTTTTCTTTGCTCTCGAAGGTGCTAATAAACGAAATGAAATGAAATGCCCCACACGCAGTAGGAAGAAATACATCACGTTATGACTGATGATGGCTTTGATACATCCGCCGAAAAAGACCAACTGCCGATGATTACGTCGCACCACAGCCATTATTTTGAGATAAGCATCCAATAACCGTCTTGATGTAGCTGTCGTCTTGATGAAGAACCAAAGCCGAACACTAAAGCGTACACTTCTAAGAAAAAAAAGAAACGAGCTGAAGTTTAGTTTCGAGCTGAGATAGCAGCGAACGGCCTACAGTCGTCCAGTTTCTGCGATGGGTAATGCTCGCCCGAGCGTTGCCAAATCAGAACGCATTATAACTGGCGGGGCGTCTGGAACTTACTTGACAACGTTTTTAGTAAGATTTATTCCGCCAGTAACGGTAACCTGCCAGCTGCGCAAAGGAGAGAGAAGGCGGCGAAAAACAAATGGCTAAGTGCAGAACATAAAAAAGAAAGCTATCTCCCTTTCTCTGTGTCAGTGGACAATGTTTGCGGGGTCTACGTAGCAAAAAACATCCGTGACACGTGGTGCACTTCTGGTAAGAGTACACGGGAGGTAGGGTCTCCTGCGACCATCCATCCGTCAACAAAATACCGCATGTGGCCAATACTTATCTCAATTCCAGCCTTCTAGCACCTTTGTTCGACAAAGCCTCTGGCATATCTCTATTTTAGCTGTGCAACTCAGCGTGTTTCAAGACGTCAGCGGTAAGTCTTTCAAATACAAACAGAGAAATCGCAGAATGTCAACCACAAATATGAAGCGAGGATGTGTGAAACGACTACTTTGTCGTTTCCAGCCACGTGCTCTCAGGAGGACCATCCACAGGAAGGAAATTCTGCCCTCATATTATAAAACGAATGCCTTGTTTGCTCAGTAATGCGACGGCGCACTTATACAAAGGAGTTATAAGCCGGAAACTCTGTTTTTCGCAATTTCTGTACAACTGCAAAAAGTCTGCTGCAAGAAACAGCGGTCAGCAATTGTAGGCGAAACTTGCGCGTCGACCCTGACTAAATAAGCTGCCGTCTGTGCATTATATTTCTGTTACTGTGTCCACCACCATGATATCTGATACCTGATATCTAACACTGCGCGAATGTCCGGGCCCCTTAGAGTATCTGTTACGGGCTAAGATCATGGCCGTCAGGCTGCTGGTCTTCGGAGAGGCAAACCCACGAGCCTGGAGCGTAGCGGACCCGAGCCCCGCTCGCGGAAGATAGCCCCATCCCCCTGGAGGATCGCCGTCCCGGCGCCGGGCATTTGGGCGGTCGGCCGGGAATCCCGGCCGGCCAGCCTACCCAGCAGCTTGGTGGAGGTGCTGACCGAGGCCCCCCCCCCCCGCCCCCACCCTCTACGAGCTGCCCATCTGCTGATCAGGTCCCCGGCCCGGCTCGAGCATAGTTTCTACCGGTCTCGCTGGTGGACCAACCTTCCGCGCGCCTCCCCCGAAGGCGCACTGCTTCAACTTCTCGTTGAAGACTGAGGCCTCGGCCGACGATTTAGTCGACGCCATCGAAGCTGTTGTCGGCCCGAAGGGGCTCGAGTCGCTCCAGCACCAGGGCGGTTACAAGTTTTGCGTCGCCGTAGTCTCGGCTGCGGCGGCTCACACGCTTCTCCCAGCGGGTGCCTTCCCTGTGAACGGCACCTCAGTCCCGGTCTCCCGCGTGGGTCCTGCGGTCGTGAACGTCACGGTGTTCCGGCTGCCGGTCTTCGAAGGTGACGCCTCGCTCGCCTCGGCACTCAGCCCTTACGGGAAAGTGCTCGAGATCACCCATTCTACCCTGAAGGGCCGGCGGCATGTCGACAATGGTCAGCGGCTGGTCCGGATGGAAATGCAGAAGCCCGTACCCAATTTCATCTCTGTCCTGGGGCATCGCGCCATGTGCGATTATAGAGGCGTCCGCAAAGTTTGTTCCCGCTGCGGGCAGGAGGACTACGTCGGCGCCGCGTGTCGCACGCCGCGGTGCTCGCGTTGCGAGGCCTTCGGTCACGACACGGTCGGGTGTTGGGCAATGTGCAGGCGGTGCGGTGGGCCGCACGCGGCGGCGGATTGCCTGCGGCCGCCGCCAGGGGGCCCGGGGCTCCCCGGCCTGGGTCGGCCAAGGGACCTGGAAATGACAACTTGCGGCCCCCCGCCGAGCAACGGCCTGCTGACACCCCCCGGGAGGACCAGGCCGCGGGCGCCCCGGTCGACTCCCCCAGGGAGGACAAGGCCGCGAACACTCCGATCGCCTCCCCCAGGGAGGATCAGACTGCGAACCCCCCGGACAACACCCCCCGAGAGGAGCAGAGCGCGAACCCCCCGGCTGCCAACCCCACGTGCCACCGCAGCGTGGACCACACCGTTCACGCGCTGCCAGAAAGCTCCTAGGAGCTTTTCTCCTTTCACTCCCCCTCGTCCCCTGCCGCCGTCTCTAATGCAACGGGCGTCTTCTCGCCGGAGCCGCTCGCATCTTTCGTCTCAGAGGACGAGTCGAGCAAGGACTCTGAGTCCACCTCGTTCATGGCGGATCAGGACGGGCCGTCCGTGAGCGGTTCAGTGTTGCGCCGGTCGGAGGACCTGACCTGCGAGCAGTGACAAGCCCTCTCCACCTCGGTACACCAAGGCCTGCCCTGCCATGCGCCCCGCCCCCAGCACAAGGGAGAGGAGACGCAACCAGCCAGTGGTGGCTTGTCGCCAACACTGGTCGCTACTCTGGCGGTGTCGAGTGGAGCGCTGTGTCACCTCGTGACGGTGAGCCAGCCGCTCGATCTACGAGCACTGGCCGAAATGGACACAGGAAAGCTAGCGGGGAAGCACGCGAGGGACGCAGATGATAATTCCGATGGCGCTGTCTCACCCCAGGCAAAAAAGTCTGCCCCAAGCTCCGCTCTTGGCGGGGCTCCCTAAAGGAGTACTGTCACCGTCGACGCTCTGTATCACCATCATGGCGTTGGTGCACCTTCTCTCCCTGAATGTTCAGGAATTTAGGTCGCCGGACAAGCAGAGAGAGGTGATGCACTTCGCCCGAGTGCAGGGCGCCGACATCCTGTTTTTATAGGAAACTAACCTACGTTACCCACGCCAGATCTCCGATTTTAAGTCCAGGTTTTGTGTTCATGCCTTTTTTCGTTAACTACTTCTGCTTCGTGCGGTGTTGGTGTGGTTTTTGTTAACAGCTCTTTTCGCTCTGGCGTGCACTGCATTTACGGCATAGACGGTCGCTCACTTGCGGTGGATTTTTGTTTGAGTAGCAGGCGTGTCAGGGCGGTAGTGGTCTACGCACCAGCCCGCCGTTCTAATTCGTCGTTTCTTTAGTTTGTTAGATTCTTTTTTCTTGGACTGTTATCCTTGTTTTCTACTCGGAGATTTCAATTGTGTTTAGATCCCGTTCGTGATTGTTGCGGTCCAGGCTAGGGGCGATCCTACGCCGGGGCACGATCACTGCGGGATATTTGTATTCAATCTTGTTTGACTGACGCGTGGGTAAAACTACATGGTGACAGTTTTGGTGCTACTTGGGAGAGGGGCAGGTCGGCTAGTCGTCTCGGCAAATTCCTGTTTCCATGCGAGTTGGATTGTTGTGTAGTATCGTGTGACGTGCTCGCGTTTCCCCCGAGCACCCCACGTATTAGCGACCATCGACCTCTGTCAGCAGTACTGGACATGGGCGGTGGCGCCCCGCGTGTAGACGCGTGGCGTATGGATCCATGTCTGCTGACAGATTGGTCGAGCGTGACTTCTACTGAACAGGCGTTGAAAGTGCCAACACCTGGGATGAACTCAAATCGTCATGGCGGGCGCTTTTAGTTAGCGAAGGGCGCCAGCGCAGGAGGCGTATCTCGGAGGAGACAAACACCACCCTCGCCCGTATTCGCGTCGTGCAGCGCTGCGCGCCGCTTACCTTTCCCATGCGCGATTACCTCGCCCTTTTAAAAGCGCGCTACCACATGCTACTACGCCAGTCCTCGCGAGCCGCATGTCAGGCACTAGTGCAGGGTAGACCTGTGTCCGATCCAATAGTGCTGCGGCAGGTGCGCGCAAGTAGTCTTGATGAGACACGACAGGTTCGCGTGGAGGAGGTCGTTTTGCCGGACGGTTCCAGGAGCAGCAGCGCGGCTGTCATCTCTGCCGCTTTTGAGCGGCACTTCTCACAGCTGTTTGTTTCTGAGGCCGGACGGTGGGACGCCGCCTCCTTTGCGGATGCTTTACGCAGTTTTTTTCGGCCAGCTGCCGCAAGTGCCGAGAGATGTAGGCACACATCTCAGCGCTCCGGTGAGCTCAGAAGAACTCTTTGCCACAGTTAAAGGCATAAACGCTGCCTCAACTCCAGGCCCTGACGGCATTCCCATCAGCTTTTATGCGAGGTTTTACACCGTCCTGGAGGAACAGCTTCTCCAGATGTTGAACGCCTTCGTCAGGGACGGCGAGAGGCCGGAGGCCTTCAGAGAGAGCCGTATTGTGCTCATCCTTAAGCCTGCCGGGTGCCCATCGGACCCGCAGGCGTGGCGCCCGATTACACTGCTTAATGCAGATTACAAGATTTTGGCTTCACTGCTGGCTAAAAGGTTGTGTACGGTTTTAGCGGAGCTCATAAGCCCTGCACAGACCTGCAGTGTGCCCGGACGATCGGTGTTCTCGTCTCTCGCACAAACGCGTGACTTGTTCACGTTCACCTCGAGAACGGGAATACCGGGTTGTTTCGTCTCACTTGATCAGGCTAAAGCCTTCGACCGAGTCGAGCACCGCTACCTTTTTGGAGTTCTCGGGGCTTTCGGCTTTCCGCCCGAGTTCGTGGCGCAGTTAGCGCGGCTGTATTCCGGCCTTACAGCTCGGTTGCTTTTTAACCGCTCGTTGAGCGACCGCTTCAATACCAAGCGCGGCATACGACAGGGTTGTCCCATGTCACATAAGCTATTCGTGTTGTGTTTAGACTCACTCCTGCGCCGCGTAGCGGAGTGTCCATCGGTGCGCGGGTTCCCTTTGCCTGGCCAAGGTCAGGTGAAGGTGTCCGCGTACGCTGACGACGTGTCCCTGTTTTTGCGGGACGAGGACAGCTACGCAGCGTTCTTACTGTTTTTTGCGTGTTACAGCGAGCTGTCCGGCGCCCTGCTTAACAGGGGCAAGAGCAAAGCTCTGCGCTTTGGCGCTTTTACGTCAGACCTGCTGGGCGACGTAGAGTGGGTCTCGGCGGTTAAGGTTCTTGGCGTCGTGTTCCTCTCCTCAGGAGAGGTAGCTCGCGAGTCGTGGTCGCACTTAAGGACGACCGCAGAGCGACGTCTCGCAGTGGCAGCGCGTTTTCGCTTGTCGCTGTCTGTGTGCACTTTTATTATTAGATCATCTGTGTGCGCGCCACTCTTCTACGCAGCTCGCGTCGCCTGTCCGCCGCGCACATTCACGCGTCGTTTGGCCACACTTTGTGGCGCTTTTTTCTGGGCGGGAAAGACGGAGACCGTCGCTCGCGCGCTCCTGCGCCTTCCCATGCGCATGGGCGGGTTCAGCTTGCCCGATTTGCGCACAATGTTCAGTGTTCTAGCTGTCCGAGGCGTCCGCGACCTGGTCAACGTCAGCGACTACCCGGGGTGGGGCCTTTTCGCCTATCTTCTTGGGACGTCGCTGCACCTCTTTTTTGGTCAAGTAACAGGTCCTTCAGCCGAACAGCAGCCGAGGTTCTTTAGGTATGTCTGTCGGGCGGCCGAGTCTCTCACAGCCGCTCTGCCCGAGATCGACGTCACTAAGACACAGGCTTCCCGTGTTTGCGAGCTCCTTGCTATCCATGAGGCTGCACAGGAACAGCTCGAACGGAGCGGGCGGGTGCGGTGGCGAGATTCGACGTCTAGCTCTCTTCCACCAGACGTTCGTGACATCGGCTGGCTGCGAGGCTGGAGGGTCTTGCCCACGGAAGTCCGTGTCGCAGCGTGGGGCATCGCCCCTTCTTCGCGGTGTCCTCAGTGTGGCAACACTGAAACCCTACAGCATGCCATGTTTGACTGCGTGGTTGCTAGAACGTTTTGGCGGCTCATGTCGCGTACGTGTTTTGTCACCTTGAACTCCCGCACCAGGCCACGTGAGTCGTTTGTGCGGCTTCTGCTGTGTGTGGGTGCGTTTGTTTTGTGGCGGCAGAGAGGAGCGGCTTCCTTGCAGGGTCGACCCCAGCGGGCCATGTTCCCATTGTTGATGAGGGTGAGAGCGCGCCTGTTCGAACAGGCGTGCTTCGACTCGGTCACCCTCGACGAGGAAGAATTCCTGCGCCGATGGAGCACCCGGTTCATCAACACAAGCAGGGGTCGCGTCACCGTGCAGCTCCTGCCATACTGAGTGTGTCGTGCGATCTTTGTGTGCGGCGATTGTGAGCAGTGTGTTGTTCATGAGTGCCCCACGTGCTTCCCCCCGCACGTATGGACCCTGTTTTGAACTCTTTGGACATTCATGAATTATATATTTGTGCATTTTATGCCAACGTGCATTTTTGCATAGGTAGGGTGACGCTAGTCGCTAAAGCATGCCTTTAGTTTAGGTTGGGCGACATTAGTCGCCGTTCTGTGTCTTTGGTTTTGCGGGGGATGCCAGTCCCTTTCAGGCCCGTGGTAAATAAACTTCTCTTCAATCTACTGCGGGACCTTGGAACCAAGATTAACTTATTTTTGGAATATGGCAGAGTGCTTGGCTTGAAGAACTCTGGCACGGATCGGCCCGTTAGTGCACTGCCTCCGGGATCAGCCCGGGCATATTAGCGCGCCTTTTCTTTATATCTTTGCTCTCCTATCCTTTAACTCTTCTACATTCAGCACACCGCAGCGAGCGCGGCTCGGCTTGAGCTAGTAGGCAGGCCCACGCACTTTCTTTCCTTTTCTTTCTTCCTATCAGCAGCAGCAGTATATTAGTTCTGTCACTGCGCATTTAATGCAGGAATACAAATTCCACACTTGAATCCTCCTTCACACTTGATTTACAGGCGAGAATATCAGCGGTTCTAGGTTAAGGAAGCTAACTTCACTGTGCAGCCTTGGCGAAGCTGGATGGCCGGTCTAATATCAGATAACTTTGCAGGCTTTGCAGGCGACGTTCTAAGTAGCATTCACGGCACTAGCAAAGTACTCAAAAGCCAGCACTCTGACCACGCCACAGAGATATATGCGGTTTCACAGGCCCCAACAGCTGCGTAGGAGGCCAGTGAAACTAGGATATAAATCAGGACATCACGTCGAACAGATGTTAAAATTCGTTAGCGATATTTCACAAGGGGCACGAAAAAGTATCAGCCTTCTTATTCTTACAGTCGTATAATTTTCTTAGTACAGAAAAAAAGGCCCGGGACCGAAGCTCTCGCAAGAACACATCAGCGTGGAGCATTGACTATTTCGTTAAAGAACTGCAAGATTCGGCCGCCAATTGCCGGTCTGATAACGGCTGCCGTGCTGGCTTTTGTGGTTGACCGCAAACGTATTTGTTTTAGCAAGACTATCCTTACACTTCACGCTATAATCAGGTTCTTTTCTAAGCTTATTGCATCCGGAAAAATGTATGAAGAACAAGACCAGTATTCCGTGGTTTTAATGCCTGCCGGACAAATTAATCGATTACTCTTCTCGATGAAATGACGAGCATGAGTGAGCGAAAAATTTGCTTCGAAGCAACCTTTGCTCAGCGTTAGTAGAAGATGCGACAGGAGGAAAAGTTGCTTGCAGTGCATATAAACCGTAAACAGAATCGTGCTATCTCAAAGATGTTGTTTTTTTGCTCTTTTATGTCCAAAAAAACGGAATTCAAATCATAGTTCGCGCTATAATAAAATAAAAATCTATACTGCATTTTCTTAAGAGTCGTGGCTGATATTTCACCATAAGGTTTCGGCGATAGTTAGCTGGGTTTACATAGCCGGTGCAATTCTTCTGCCTTACTATGCGGGAATGATACATGTAGTGGAGCCACGGAGGAGTCAAAAAATGCTTGCGAATAATTCGCTCCTCATTTGATTGATGCCGGTAGTCAGATCATTATTTTGCGAACGTGCTGTTAGATCATGCGGCTTACATTTGCTAACTGCATTTTAAGCCTCTCAACGGAAGATACAATTTCACTTGAGAAGAGCAAAGAATGTTTTTTTTTGTTTTTATTTCTGTAAACAAATCGTCCAGAACACTGTAAAATATATATGTCTTATAAAGGAAAACTTTGAGGTAAATGCCTGTACGTATACCAAAACCCGCACATAAGGAACAGATCTCAATAAAGCAACCACGCGCTGCTTAGGTGTACCATACATGCATGCACAAAGATAACGGGAATTGTTCGCTGAAATTCACAATGAAACCCTTCACCCTTGTGAAAAAATCCCCTATTATTGGTGTTTCACGCACACCAGTCCTCCGGTCAGTTTACCCGTATTGAGAAGCAGACGACCATCAGATCGTTCCTGTAACCATTCGATAGGAGAAATTTAAAACCGATATTATGGTGACAAGTACGAAAATAGAAAAGAGAAAGGCTATGCGAAACCGCGGTTCGAGCTCTTTAACTGCGGCGAGCGTAAAAAGATGCTGAACCACAGTACGCTGCCGTATACTTTAAAATCCGCGTTTTTTTTTTTTGTGGAAATGTGCACTATCGTCAGTGAAACGGAGGCATAGACAAATTGACTCCTCAATTTTTTTTTATTTTTTTTTATTTATTTTAGATACTATCAATCCCATTATTTCAGATACTGTCAATCTCCCCGTTAGTCCCTGAACTTGCCCACGGCACTCCTCGTGCCATAAATACACGCCTTGCGCAAACGCAACGAACTAAATGCCGAGAAAGAGACTAACCGGGGCTAATTGCAGCGTAGCAGCACGCGAAAATCGCACGAGAACACCTCGACTTCAATAATACTCGAGTATTGAAGCACATGATGCCGTCTGATGCAAGTGAGGGCAGCGCCGCTGTCCGTGACGAGGCGGATAGACTCTTTTGCGTGAGAAAAAGTCTTCGTGTGACCAAGACGGCCGGTAGCTGTGCAACTGCATAAACAAGTATTACGAGCTTCATTACGTGACGAATGTTAGTTGTAAATGTTTGCGTTAGACAAGTATATTTACATTAATTTAGTTGCCGTTTCTCCAGGAGCTTATGCGAGGCTCTGTCAGCATCGGCGACACTTAGCGAAACGGTGAGTGGCAAACAGTCAATTACTCAGCCTGCATATAAAATATAAAGCTTTACTTGTGCTGCAGGTAATGCTTGCTTGATCGCAGTTGCAAGAGTATTGTTGACAGAGGGTTATAGTCGTTTTGTGGTGGTATCAGTCTTTATTTTTGCTTCTTTATTGCTACTAAGACTGCTCGATGGTTGGTGAAGTAGTTTTGTCGGCTCGATGATCAGATTCTGCCTGGTTCCGATAGTACTGCGCGCGTGCACTGCACGCAGGCTCCTCGGCGTTCCTCCCCCATGACGTCTGTGCTCGAACGCCCTGGTGCGCCAGCTCGCACTTCCTCAGTTTCTGCCTTTAGCTTCGCCCGCTTGGCATTCTGGACCCACTCCAATGATGCAGCTCACCGAGCGATATCTTCAGGGTGGTCAGACGCCGCTCGCACACAAGCACGCACTGAATAGGCCAACGCGGTGCTCCTCTTAGCCAGGCCAGCGGTGAGTCACGCAGTCAGGTGGCGACCCAGTTGTGGATAGCGCATGCGCCAAGCAGGCGGCGGCGGCGCAGCTCCGCTCAAATGAAGGTCAAACTGAAGCCCACGGCGAAATCGGCGCCGCTAGGCCAGAAATGCTTTCGCTTTAAAAACGTTGTGAACTATGGCCTCCTATATTTGTTTCCAACAGGCTTTCATGTGCAGCCGCCAGTTGCCACAGATAAGAAAACCTTATCCGCAAAAAAACTAAAAAAAGTGTTATGGATGTGAAGCGCCGGTCGTAATGTGCACACAGTTCAAAACTCACATTTGGACATAAACGAGATGTAGACCCCTGTGCGTAAGCATTGAAACACATCGCAGCTTGTTGCAAAAGCATACGACAACAAAATCGCCGCACTGTGCTTTAAACAGCATTACGTTTGGTAAAAATGCTAGCGGTTAACCAAGGCAGTGTATGCGCTTCGCTTTCATTCGCTCCTCCCAACCGTCTGTTATGGCGGTATTATGACATCCTCGCTGGGCTCCCAGTCTGAAGGTAGTGAGTGAATCCTGGTATTTTGATGTTTGTTTATTTCTGCTCCCTTTTTTGTTATTGTGTGTGTTACGCGCTGCTGGAAACTATTCAGCTCTTAGTCATTTTGAAAATAAGTATTTGACCATACCTTGAGAAGTCGAAAAGAGATTGTGCCATGGCGCTCTTTAACCATAGATGCTCTTGCGCCAGAAAAGTCCATAATAATCATACTTTGCAAATCACGCTTCGTTTGCATATTTTAAATGCCTGCGACAGAAAACATACTGTTGCAACCCTTTCTAAGGGTACCAACAGTTAAGCCCTTTGCATTTAGTCCCGAATTGGACTAGAGGCACTGGCAGGTCAGTTAGTCCCCAAAAAGACTAGTTTCTCGCCCCTTTTAGTCCCTTTATTCTTAGAGTGTATATGGAGGTCATTCTCTATTTTACACTCACAGATCCCTCGGAGCCTCTATGCCCCTCCTGGCGCAATGGTGCAGAAGATGAGTGATGCGCCACTGCCCTGCGGTGGTAGGTGCTTCCAGCGGTGGGCATTCTGCGAGCCAGGTTGCTCTTCCGGCGCCTCATCATTGTCAGCATCACTACGCCCACTGCAGGAGAAAGGCGTCTCCCATGTTTCTCTAATTATCCTATTCCTTTTCCAACTGCGGCCACCGTAACCCCACCAACTTCTTTATCTCATCCGCCCAACTATGCTTTTCTGCCACCCCCTGCTACGCTTGCCTTCTTTGGGAACCCACTCCGCTACCCTCAAGTACCAGCGGTTATCTTGCCTTCGCATTACATGCCCTGCACAAGCCCATTTATTGCTCTTGATTTCGGCTGGAATACAATTAACCCGCGTTTTTTCTCTCACCCACTCTGCCTGCTTCCGGCATCTTTATTATTTTATTATTATTTCTATTTTCATATAGAGAAGCGTAACAGGGGTGGTACAAAGTTAAGTGGGCGTATGAGATTAAGAAGTTTGCGGGGATACGGTGGCCTCAGCTGGCAAAAGACAGGGTTAATTGGAGAGATATGGGAGAGGCCTCTGCCCTGTAGTGGGCATAGTCAAGCTGATGACGACGATGATGAGCTCGCTGTGTTATCCTTAAGTTAAGCTGAATGCTTTCCGTTAGCCCCCACGTTTCTGCCCCATAAATGAGTACCGGCAAGGCACAGCTGTTGTATACTTTTCTCTCGAGACGGATATTCGTAAACGGCTATTCATGTTCTGAGAAAACCTGCCATATGTGCTCCACGCCATTTTTAAACTCGTAGTTTTTTCCTTGTCATGATCCGCATCAGCGGTGACTACCTGCTCTAAGTAGACGTATTCCCTTACCACTTCCAGCATCTCGTTACCAATTGTCAACTGCTGTTTCCTTTCGAGATTGTTGAAGGTTACATTGGTTTCCTGCAGGCTAATTTTGAGACCCACCGTTCTTCTCTGCCCGCCTAACTCATTGATCGATCTTTGTAGTTAATCTCATAATTGATTTAGCAAGGCACTGTCATTAGCGAATCGCAAATTACTTAGACATTCTCCATTAACTCTTATTCGAACTGTTCCTAGTTCAGGGCTAGGAACAACTCCTGTAAACAGGCAGCAAATAGCATTGGCGAGATAGTCTCTGAATGCCTGGCCCCCTTTCGTATTAATATTTCATTGCGTACTTTATGGAGGACTGTGGTAGTTGCGCAGTAGTTAAAGGTATATTCCAGTATTTTCACATAAGACTGTTCAACACCCTGATTCCGCAATGCATGCATGACTTCTGAGGTTTCACTGAGGCAAATGCTTTATATGAAATCAATGAAAGCTACATAGAAGGGTTATTTACATACTATGCGATTTCTATCACCTGATTTACAGTGTGAATATGGTCTACGATTGAGTACCTTTATGATATTCAGCCTAATAATTTCGTTGACTTAAGTCGAATGTTTTCATGTTTATATTAGCTATTACTTTAGTAAATACCTTGTAGGCAACGGACAGCAAGCTGACCGGTATGTAGATTTTGATGTATTTGAGGTCGCCTTTATAATGGATTAATATAACGTTTGCGTTCTTCTAAGCTTCTTGAAGTCTCGAAGAAATAAGGCAGTGCAAGTACAGGGTGGCAAGTTTATCTAGCTCAATCTCCTCTCTGTCTTTCCACAGATCTGCTGTTACCGAGCGGCCAGTCATTAATTCAACTTTTATCTGCAACGAGGGCAGCTTGCTCACATCGCGGTGTGCAGTTTGTGATGACGCCGAAAGGTCACGTGACCTCGGTGGCCTCTGGCCTCCTAGGCTGCTCTCTTGGGATCACCTGCCAGAGAGGCGCTCGTGATTTTTTCCTCACAACACCGACAGCTACAACGCCGAAGCCGGATTTCCTGCTGACCGAAGCCTCAAACGCTATCGCGTTTAAATGCGTGACGCTCAAGCCTATCTTTCATAGGCAGAGAAACAAGTCGTTAAAATCGAAGAAATAATGAGCTGGCATAGAAACGTTTCTTTTGCATTGCATTATTAATCAGCGGAGAGATTCAGGGGTGCCTATAAAAGAGCAAACTGACCTATTGTTCGAAGCTATTCTTATGCATTGCCTCTGTGGTCAGGACCTCATAAGGGTTCTAACTCATCGCCCTCAACCTTCCTCCCTGTTCCATCGGTGCGACAGAAAAAGGAGCATAGACGGTGACTTTTGTCCCTCTGCGATGAGCAGGTAGATTAACAAAACCGCTCGGAAAACACGAGAATGTGCTGATTGTAAAGACGGTTCATACGTATAGCGTAGCGTATGCTCGGCGCTTCAATCCACAGATCAAACATGCGAAGACTGCTGTCATAGAAGACATTAATTTTCATTGAAGAACGAAATTGAATGACTTTATGCTTAGAGTGTGTCCCGTCGGTAACATTCGTTGTTCCTTGTGTTTTAGCTCTGGGTAGTATGTCACAGCCAGTTAAACCAAGTATCAGGAGGTGCTTTACCTAACAGTCAGTGTCGGTAGGCCATACCTGCAATTGTTTCCACAAACATTAGTCCAAATATGGACAGGCCCATGCGAAGAAAGCTGAAAAACATTCGCTGTTTTAAGATATGGTGGTGGTGGAGCATGTAAGATATCGGGCGAAGCACCAAAATGGGACGACACTTCAGCCATATTTAAAATAGTGTTACGCACCAGCTTAAACAAATTGCGGGGTTACATCACACATCTGGGTTGTTGGCCATCGGTCTACAACCAGCCATCGGTCTACAACCAGAAATGCGGGAAAAAATTTCGGAAAGCGAACACTCGAGAACTGCACGAAGTAGTGCATGGCCTAATACAAAGGATCACTCGGTGAATGTGTAGAAAAGTAACACCCTGTCAGTTAAGAAGTCAGATAGCGTCCGATAACAAGTCGGAAAGGCCCTATGGACCTTTTCAACAACGTTTCTTTGAGGTCGCTAAGTTTCTCGCTGGACTTCGGCAGGCACCTGGCTAAAGAACAGCAGAGTAACTAACAGCATTGTGCACATCTTCACAAGAAGTCAAAAAGCAAATGCTCTGTTATCTGCATAAATTTCTGGCTTTAGCGTGCAGAAGTTTGAAATGTCTACAGCGTGCGGCCTGCCCTTCGTCCAAGGAAAAGCCACATCAGGGACAGCAGGGCAACGTCTTGTGATCTCGAACGTGTTATCAAACTCACACGGATTAGACCTGAAAAGAGGCAGCTCATGTTCAATTTGCAGAAATAGTGCACTTAGTGGCAACAGCTCTGTCTGGAGGTTATTGGCTAAGGCGTTCAGGCGTGATGAAAAATATTTCGCTAAAAACATTCTTAATAGCATGCCTGATAATATGTTTTCATAATTGATATTTAAGGCTCAGTGTGTTCTATTTATGCGCACACCGAATGTTACAAAATAAGCTTCATGCTGCTCTGAAATATTGGTTTCTCGTCACGTGACAAGAATATACAAAGCGCACAATCCGAAGTCCTCCGTAGGGGATAATCTCCAAGGTGTATTTTCTCTGTTCGTTGTGTATAAGAACCACTCCCTTCACACCTGCGCGCATTTGTCATCACGGTAACTCCTGGGGTTGACATTTCAGGCCCCTGTCCCTAATTGCCAATGCGCGATCGCTATGTGTTCTTCATATTCAGGTCGTCGTCACCATAGAAAGTTGAAAGCTGCTCAGGAAAACCCAAGGGAGATGACGTGAAGATCTTTCACCTGGTTTTATGCTGCATAACTCGAACTATATTAGTGCCGGAAAAGACCAGATTCGGCCAGTGATAAAAAGATTGCTATGCCCATGGTTGGAGTAAGTTGACAATGCTGCTTGAATCTATGCAGAGAAAATTTGGTTCAGTTGAAGTCGTTGTAAATATGATGAAGAGTAATTTTATAGCAAAATACATAAGTGAACGAGAAAAATAAAATAAAAAATTCACGGTGATTTAGCTTTGGTTAAAACTGGAGTGACGCGATAGCTACAGCTAGCCGATTGGAACTTGGTCACGTGACGAACCACGTGATCAGCCACGGCACCGCACCGCCGGCAGCTGCTAAGCACCATGTGACCAACCACGTCCCAGCGCGGCGGCGCAGCCATGGCGTTGCGGCGCCGCTACCGCCATGGCGCCGCCACGCTGAAGGCACGAAATGTTACCATAATGTAGCTATCGCTACAAAATAGTGCGAACAGTGCAACTAGAATTGCCAAACCAGCTACCCCAAGCGCAATTGCCTTGTGGCGGCGACATGCATTTCTCGAGCGTATACTGGTGCCCGCCGGATTTCGTATTTGGGCTGCTGCATTCCTCACAGCGGAGTTTCGTCATACCAATCTTTCCTACCTCTGCAGTACCATGGACAGGACAATGGCTTGCTTTTTTTCGTTTCATCGCGCGACCTGCTCTAGTGTTTTGTTTTCTTCAGAATTTTCTACATTCGGTGAACATTGCATATGCGAGCCATTTTCCCGCCCATGTCTGCTCACATTTTTATGAATTTCTGAGTAGGCTTCTTAGTTCATTTCGCGTCACTAGTTCATTCCACTTTTGTAGCGATAGCTACATTACGGTAGCATTTCAAGCCTTCAGCGTGGCGGCGCTGTCACCCTGTGGCGGCGCTGCAGCCCTGTGGTGGCGCTGCCATCCTGTGGAGGCGCTGCCACTCTGTGGCTGCACCGCCACGCCGTGTCTGTCCCGCCACGCTGTCACGTGGTTGGTAACGTTGTGCAGAGCAGCTGCCGGCAGCGCGGTGCCGTGGCTGATCACGTGGTTCGTCACGTGGTTGGTCACATGACCAAGTTCCGCTCGGCCAGCTGTAGCTATGGCGTCACTCCAGGTTTAACCAAAGCTAAACCACCGGCAATTTTTTGGGCTATTTATACCATATGCAAGTGATTTCTGTACAACTTGTACGAAGTTTCGCTTCTCATTGTGTTCTCATCTTTTATTGGTTGTTTTTTCACTACCACATGGATCACTGCAAGCGGAACGTCCCGTTTCTCCTTTATCCTCACCTTTACAGGCTGCGATGATCTCATTTTCTCCTATTCTACTGCTCTTTCCTTGTTCCCAACAATTGAATTTGTTATCTAAGCTACTTGTGTGTATTTTGTGCTCTACGTTACCCTTAGTGCGTTTCAAAAAGAAAGTAATCCGAAGGTGCGGCCAGATTCTATCCTAATACTCAATGCATTTTCACAAGACTGGCATTCCTGCCCTTTTCACATTTTGTTTGGCTCGCCCGACGCCAACGACCTAAAACTATTATTTCGCCTCATTTCTTGAGTGCTTTAATGGTTCACTGCCATCTGCTCCCCGGCATTTCTCGGTTTCAACAAAGCGCCTTACTTCGGTAAGCTTCTTTTAAATATTATTACTTTGTAGTATAAGCCCGTTTGACCAGTACATAAAGTACTTGGAAACTTCAAAGACAGAATTTTGTTTTAGCTCCACTGAAGATGTCCTTAGCTCCCGTGAAATGTCAATAGCAAGTTACATTACACATCTAGGCGATAGCTTTACTAGGAATACGTGTTCTGCGGGGCTCAATCGAGAATCCGTCCTATGTACAGCCTTTTTTGAAAATGTTACTAACGAGAGGGTTCGCTGTTGTGCCAAGTGCCACTTACGAAGCCCCCAAACCGAAAGAGCTCAATATGAGTGCGTGCGAGAGGGCGGCTCGTTCCCCGCAAGTTCCGCACGAAGGCGCTATGTAAGCACCCGGCTGCACGGCTTCAAAGCAAGTCATGTACACCCGACCCATTGGAAATTGGTGTGTATGCGTCAGGAGAACTTTTCGGTGGCAAAAGCCACACGTGAATCTCAAAGCAGGTAGAAAAAAATTGAAGCCGAGAATCGGTGGGGAAGACGTGGTAGCGTAGTGGATTAATTCCCTTATCTGCCGAATGACATAATCTACTTTGCAGCCATACATTCCTATTACTACCCCTCCTGGTGCAGTGGTGCAGCGGTTAAACGATGCGCCACTATCCCTGCGATGGCAGGTGCTCTGAGCGGTGGGTACTGTGCGGCCTGCGTTGATCTCCCCTGGTGACCATTAATTTAACTGCCATCTGCCACGGTGGGCAATTTGCTTACTATCCGGTGGGCAGGTTGTGATGAAGCCGCCAGGTCACGTGACCTATGTGGCACACCTTCCTCCTAGGTTGCTCGCTGAGCAGCACCTGCCAGTGTCATCCTCGTGATTTGTCGCTGACAATGCCAACGCCAGGTATTCTGGAGAATGAGGCCTTTATCGCTATCGCGTTAATAACTTTTTAATCGTTCTAGTGCCTTACAGGCATTGGTATGAGCTACATATGCTAACTAAATTGTAAATTGCTTGCAATGGTAATGGAACAAGACTGTGCTCATTAACACGCCGCATGCTGCTCCGCGTGTAATCCATAAACTTATCGCGAAAGGAAGCGCGACATTTGTTCAGTTTCATAAGCTTTCCGCAAGAGCCACCACTGAGCAGATCTCCTGAACGGCTGCATTTGGGCAATGTTATGACGCCTCCAATTTCTGAAAAAGCATAACCGCAGTAGGGAAAGATGACGCATTAAAAACAAAATTAGTGATGACATGAAACAGGTGGGATAAAACGTATTGTTTTTTCATCCAGGGCACATTCAATAAAAGGTAGCACAACGCCTTAAAATCTGTACTGCATCTGTTGACTTTTCGTGTCCCTAAAGTTTGAAAAAAATTTTTCACGAAGGCAAAAAATGGGAAACTTTTCTCTTAAATTTTTTTCTGAAGTCGTTCTATTTCACATTGCATTGTACTTCAAAGACTTCCTCTTGCGGTAAAGCATATTTTATTATAGGTCCGAAAGGATAAAATTGTGACGTATGAGAATCAAGTGAACGCATGTACTGCATGGCTTTCAGCCACTTTGAGCACGGCTTCGAGCTTGTCGTACAAGTTCGAGATAACTGGCCGTTGTGGCATGACTACCTTAGTACCAGACAGAATGCGCACGAACTTCACCGTCAAGTTTTCACGCTTTCTGAATATGAACGATCATCTTGTGGCGGCCACTGCAGTAATAATAGGCCTAGGCCTCAATAATTGCAAAACATTGTTCTTCGAGCTCCATGCACGCGAACCTTATTATTCATTAAACTTCTAAGATTCACGTTCCGGACAATTCTTCTTGAAATAAGAATATACCTCGACATCGGTTTACGCATGGCTTCATTAGAGACTAGACAAGCAAGAAGGCTAGCCGAGTAGTCGGGATCTTGGTTTTGCGTTGGTTTCTGTAACACGATATGAGCATGTCCAGGCACACCTGATCGCATTTGTTAACATATGCATTGAGAAGATATAGAAAAACTTGCTTCAAAACATCAGCAATCTACTTAATTTCTTCAGGACACCTTCTATCTCTTCTAGTTGGTTCCGACGTGTGACTGACAACTCATGTTTTGCGGTGAATGGAGCTTTCATCCTGCAACTGAACAAACTTGATTTGAGGAAGCTGCACACCTTTCTCTTTGTAGCATGTAGCTCCATTTTAACTGTGCGCCAAATGCGGAGTTGCTCGCATAAGTAATGACCATTTTGCCGAAACATAGTTCAATCCCTATGACTTCTTCATACAGATATTGTGAACAGACTACATTGTCAGTACTTCATGCGCAGTATGCAGTGCGGTCTGACATGTCCCTGAGAGCACAGTTCACAGCTTCTGCAATGTCCACAGCTTTGCTGTTCACCTCTGGGATACGCTGAAAAACAACAACCCCGGGAGGATGAACCCGAATGTCGCAGCACGTGCATTCTGATTAGCTTAATGTGCTTTTCTGCAGCACACCTGGAAAGGCAGCGACATCATCACTTTATCATATCTCATACCACCCATTTTTGACTTCTCAGCTCGTGTCGATGACGCACACTCCCGCGCTGTGTTACCACACAAAGTAAGGCTCTAATATATGAAAATAATTCTTTCTGCGTATGCTATCAAAAATTTTAAAAAGCAGACACACTCAAACAATACTGGATGCAAAGGGCGAGACAGGATATTTCTTACAAAGTAAACACTCCCAGACGCTTCTTAGTACTCTAATTTTACACACTTTGTAATTTAAAATGTTTTTGAACAGTTCTCTCGTTCGTTTGTTTAAGTGAAACAGATATTTGTTTGTGGAAACAGACGCTTACCTGTTAAGCACGAACTAACTGTTATCTACTAGTGAACTTACGTGACTGCTATAAGGGCGTTCGTGTTCCTCCTGTATCAACTTCTTTTTATTTTCGCTGGCCGAGATTAAAGACGCGAAAAAATAAGAAACGAAAATGGAATAGCTGAAAGACGAAAGGTTAAGCTGAAGTTTGCATCTAATTCGCTGCCATGATGAGAGGGAAGCGGGATAACACGGAGAATTAAGGGTAAAAAAGGGAGCCTAAAGTAAACGCATCTGCCATGTTAACTAAGGCGTTGTAAGGACTCTGCAGGTTAGATATCATACAGTCGTCCAGACAGTTGTTTGAAGCGCTCTAGCGGCGCGCTGTGTTGTGGATTTATTGCTATCGCTGCTGCTCTGCGGGCGCTATGCAGCTTTTAAAGGCATGAAGAATTAAACAACACTCACTGGAATGGGCGTGGACGATGACGCCAGCTTTGGAGCCCCAGTGCACACGTAACTTACATAAGCATTCTACCCGGAGCGCTCTTCCAAAGCTAAGCCGGTGCTGTTGTGCGGGTAGCGAGGGGGTACAGTGAGGTGTCAGTGCAAAGGGGGGAGTCCCCATCAGAGCCCGACCGTATCCTCGTCCACATGACGGACTGCAGTGTCCAGAACAGGCGTCATAGATGCGGTCAAGGTGAGACACGGGCAAGATATTCAGCCGCGCCGTCCAGGAAGGGAAGCCCGTGATGCCTTGCTGTAAACTAAAAGCTGCACTAAGGGCTATGAATTAAGCCTTAGAGGATGATTCTGGGGTTCTTCAGCACGCAGCAAAGTACCGGTAGAACAGAGGTCTTGCATATACTTCCTGCGGAAATGCGACTGCCACCGTAAGTTTGTTCTTGTCACCTTATACCTGGTGGAAGCTTGAGATTGCCCTAAGCATCGCGGCGGGTAATATAAATTTTTTGCAAATGATGCATTTATAAAAATCACCTTTCCATAACTATACCATGAGCAAACTTAGCGTTTGGCAACTGATTCATGGGCGTGGGACGCACCTCCTCGCATTTACGCCTAGCAAAAGAAAGTAAAATCAGTCACCAGCCAAAAGCTTGCAATGTAGAAAACGTTATTTGATAGAAGGTAATACGAAGGAGAGAGAGTTAGTAATTTACATAGGTGTTCAGGTTAGAGACAGCGCCTCGAAGTACGCAGTTGCTTGTTTAGAAAGACAGTATGTCATTCTTGATTTTTAAATCTATTTTCATTTTCTTTCTCGTCTGCTATCCCTGTATCGATTTGTCAAAATGAGGCATGTTTTAAATAAAAACGGAATGCGGAGTGGCCGTGATTAGAGTCAGGTTTCTGGGCGTTCTATTCCTACTTGTTTGTTAATGTTTATTCGATTGTGAACCTATTTCTTGTGTGTTCTCTGGTTATGTCCACGAACCGAGGCTTTATAGCGAAGCGCTTCGCTTGGAGGGCATCACATAGGGCCTCGGAAACAGCCGCTCTCGAACAAAGCCATGTGTGTGTTTGAAGGGTGTAGCTGTTCTTCAGTTCTTTACTGTTCTTCCAGGGCAACTGATCTTTAGATTGCTAGCTTTTTCGCTCTAACGCTTTCCCTCCGTGCAAGACAGCGCACGTAGGCTGTCACTGCCAGATCATTAGGCAGACACTGGACACTGTCGCGTGTGTCACCAAAGAGAGGGCCGCCGTAGGAGGTAGGACAAATATTAATAATAATCAGTTTTGGGGGAAAGGAAATGGCGCAGTATTTTTCTCATATATCGTTTGACACCTGAACCGCGCCGTAACGGAAGAGATAATGGAGGGAGTGAAAGAAGAAAGGAAGATTAAGGTGCCGTAGTGGAGGGCTCCGAAATGATTTCGACCACCTGGGGATCTTTAACGTGCACTGACATCGCACAGCACACGGGCGCCTTAGCGTTTTGCCTCCATCGAAACGCAGCCGCCGCGGTCGGGTCCGAACCCGGGATCGCAAACCCGAGAAATGTCCAGAGGCGTCAGCAAAGGTAACAATAGCTCTAATATCTATTTTACTTCAAAAAATAGTGTTTTTGTTACCCCCCCCCCCCCCCATCGACAACCCTACGCCCCCACAGCCAGAAATTTCACGTGTTCAACACATATGAAGTGAAGCCTCCAGCCTCCACTTTCATTCTCCAGATGCGCCACCCTCCGGCAACCGCCCTACCGAACACCCCTGCTAAGTGTTTGCCGGCCCGGCCGAATTTACCCCCCTCCCTCACCCAACAGAAGAGCCATTCACCGCCTATCCACCAAACTCTGTCCTCCAGAAGCGCCACCCACCCTTAACTCAACTACCTCCGGGCTCCACAAGGCATACACGCACTGGAAGCCCATGCAGATGCAGACGCAGTGGGAAAGCCAGCTGCCCTTTAGAAGCATCATCCACTAGTCACGTCCGCAACCCACCCCTCCTCCCTAGATAGGTGCTGTCCACCCACCCATCGCCACCATCGACCCACTTTGCTCATCCTCAACCTTCAAATAAATTCTGTCTCGTTGAGGAGACTTCGCTTTCAGTTAAAGCATTCATTAGCGCGAAATGATCGAAATAAATATTGAGGGCAAATACAAATTTTTTTTTCGCAAATGTCGCATTCGTTGTCTTATCCTCTCGTAACCTCTTCCTATTGTTTGCATTTCCCCTCAATTCTCTTCAGTTCCTTCCTACCTCAATGCACTTCGTCTTGCGTATGTAAGGCGCTTCACGCTGCCGTGTTTCTTGTAGCCAATGCTGACCTATGCCACCTGGCCTGGCCACAAATATTCCGCTGGGCAACAATTTAAATTTAGAACGAAACAAGCGCAGGCATCGAACAGAATCGACATATGATGTGGAGCAACAGCCTTCTTTTGACTTATTCCTGGACTGTGATTCCTTCCTTCTTGGTGCGTTGTGGTGGTGGTGGTAGTGGTTTTATTAAAAGTAATAGTAAAAAGGAAGGAAAAGATTTTTGCTAGCACCGGCATCTGCCATCGATACTGAAGCACCTGAGCTGGGGCAGCGGAAATAAAGGATAGCAGGCAGAATGGAGAAATGAAATGAAAGACTTGAGGGGACAGGAAGAGAGGATAGGGGGAGAATTAATATGTAAAAACTATTTACACAATCAGAAATGTGTCCAGGTTGCGCGCGCGATTAGTTCATTTTAGAGGAATTAACTCACACACGCGCACAGCACTGTGTTGGTTACAACTAGAGTGGGGCGTCCAGTTATTAATCGTTCAAGGTAGAACTCGCGGAGCGTTCGGTCACTGCGTGTAACTCACTGACGGAGAACAGACGGGACGTCAAGCCCGTGTGTTCTAGGAATGCACAGAGGCTCACCAAAGTTCGCTCACGAGTACGCGCACTGCCCTGCGGCCACAAAAGCGCCTTGATGGAGTGTGGAAGTATGCCCTGCGCCCTATAGGCCGCGAGCATATCGCGACGAGCATCGGCGAACGCGGCACAGTGAAGGAGCAGGTGTTCTAGTGTTTCCACTGCTCCGCATCCGTCACACACATCACTCGTCGCGATTCCGTGACGCACCCGTCGTTCTCCAGGCCACACGCAGCCAATGCGCGCGCGGAGGATCATTGCACGTTGTGACCGTGTAAGTGCGCGACAGCCGGTGACACTGTCGATGCGCTCATCTCCCGCGATGCGTGGGTCGGGGTGCTGCTTTCGGAGATGGTCGTGGATGGCCGCACGCACGTCCTCCAGCGCAAGGGGCAGATCGCTGGCAGGTGGTTGGTGTGCAGCGGTCACGAGGTCGTCAGCTTCTTCGTTGCCTGCGATGCCGCAGTGGTGCGTTGTTCTCTATTTTCAGTCTCATGCATGCATGAGCGATCTTGTGCTTGAGTTTCATAATGTCGCTTTCAATATGCACCACCCACGTCAAGTATTTCTACGCTAGAAAAACTGACATCTTCCTTTTTTCTGTTTTTATATCAGGTTTCACAGAAACGACTCCCGTTTTTGACCTTTAAAGAATTGTGCACAGGTGTAGCTATGTCCCCACCTACCCAAAAATTGCAATCAGACTTACAGAGAAGCATTTTGGCAGTGTATGAGGCTCGCAGCTGTACCCATCACACGTACCGTGGAAGCATTTGTGTAACGCCCACGCCGAGAGAAACAGAAAAAAAAATGAGGGTAACGGGAACGGGGAGCGTCTGAAAAAACTAAACATGAAGGAAAAATTTCCAAGATGCTCATAAAACGTGACCTGCAAGCCGGCGCAGCATGATAAATAAAGGAATCATAAAGAAACTAGAAGTCCTCGTCTATATCGCAGCGACACTCAGTTATGCACTTGCATCAGCATTTGTGTTTTGTTGCTTTAGTTGCTATTTCTCTTACTTTGAAGGAGCGCCCGGGTTTTCTGCAGCGGCTTGTTTGAGCGTTCTGCCGACAGTTATACCTTGACACGTTTTCATTTCATTTCATTTCATTGTATTACCTTAAAGGCCCCAAAAAATGTGTATTACATAAGGGGTGGCAACAATTAAAAGCACAGATTCACAATAACAGGAAAGTTTTTACATTTTCAGCGAAAAGACTTGGGCAAGTGATGATGGCAACGTTGTTTGGAAGGCCGTTCCAGTCTGCGGCTGCACGAGGAAAGGAGGATTTAGAAAAAGTGACGGTGCGTGAGCGTGGAACTTGTAGGTGATGGATGGTGCGATGAGATATGCGTGCTGGGGGGGGGGGGGGGAAGAGTATAAGGTGTGATGTGCATAGGGCTGTGGAAGAATTTGTGAAATAAAGACAAGCTGGCAATGCGACAGCGGAGCGATAAGGGTGATAATACGGATGTTGTTTTTAAGGAGGAAACGTTGACGTCATAAGAGTACGATGAATGAATGAAGCGAGAAGCGCGATTTTGAACAGATTCGAGGGCATTGATGAGGTAAGCTTGATGCCGGAAGCTTGATGAGCACGTTTATGACGAAAATTAGGCAATGTGACAGTGGGAAGATGTGAAGGTGCGTGTTAAGTGAGCGACAGTTGATTGCCTTCACTAACGCTCTCTGGACACAACCAAGACGGCTATATCCTATGGATGAAAATTATTTTTAAAAAATACCGGGCGTGCAGAAAGAACGCATTTGAGGGGAAGGCTTCTTCTTAAAATAATGAAGGGGTATATGTTACAGTTCGTAGTGGGAGCGTGAAAAAAATCAAACCAAGAGGGCTTTCCATATGTGACAATGGCTTCGAGGATAATCCGTGAAACCTTGCTAGACTTATTAAGTAAGTTAGATTAAGAATAGCTAGAGAACAATGCACAACACCATAGAACTTCGAACTTGCTGATGACCTCGTCCTGTTATGTAACTGGGTAGCAAAAGAATTGCAGTCAACAAATGATGACCTCAGCATGCGGAGTCGAGCAACACGCATAAAAATATACATATGAAGAAGACAAAACTGACCGCGATCGTTGTGAGAAGGAAAAAGCAGTTTACGATAAGCAGTTAGATATTCGAAGCAGTAACTGATTACGTCTAAGTCAAATAGTTACCGCCGGTACTAAACAAAGGAAAGAAATTATGAGAGCCTGAAGATTAGGTTGGGCTATATTTGGGAGACGCTCCTAAATTTTAGAAAGTGATGCTCTAATATTCCTCAAAAAGGGCAGTATATGAGAGTTGTCGATTCAGCGTGCGCATCCAGCGGACTAAAACCTGGAAGTTAACGAGAAGGTTTAAAACTAAATTGAGTTCAGAGCCCCTGACTATCTAAAGAAAAATTATACGGATAAGAGATGGAAAAGGAAAAAGAACTGCGTAGATTGCAAATCAAACTTGTATCTTTTAGAGCTTAAGATGTTGCTACATGATTTTTTTTAATAACGTGGCGTGAGTTGTGACTCGTTATCAAGAGTCGAGAAAAGAAAAAAACAAATGGACGTGAGCAAGGAATGTAATGCGAAGAGAAGATTACCAACTGTCAGTAATTGTAATGGAGAGGATTCCAAGATTACAGGTGCTTGGGCACGGACGACCGAGAGTGATGTGAGCCAGTATTGTCCGTTATGGGGTGAATGACAATTAGGGTGTGGCTTTTGTCCCGCAGAGCACCTAAGCTGGCTTATGAGCAAGAAGACGACTTCTAAGACCACCCTCGCTGTCAGTTCCACGAGGGGTGGTAACGTAATTGTTTTCAAGCTTTTTTTTTGCATATTTACGAATATTCGTTAAAAGCAACTTAGTCTTGATATGCTATCAAGGGCAGGTGGCAATTTTTTGAAATCAACCTTTCGTGTCAACACAAAACTTACCACTTACCTAACCAAGTATTCGCCGAATCTCAAGCAGCAGCCCCATTTAAACGCCTTTTTTTCTTTCTTTGGAACGAAGACTGCAATGTCACCTACATGAAAAAGAGCAGGTGGCTCCGCGCAAAGAACTCATAACTGTTTGTTCATCAAAGGTATTTTCCTCCCGATTACTACTGAAGTGTTGTGTCAGTTTAAGCGACCATTCTCTTGAACAAACGCTGCGCGCTGATATTTGATTTGGATAATTCCTAATTTTACGTTATACTCGGTGCAATAAAACACCCAACTTGCGTCAGGAGTTCTGCTGCTCAGCTACTCAGTGCATAGTCATAACGTCTCAGCCATTCAGAAAGCGGCGTCAAAGGCACGGACATATGAAAGGAGTCAGAATAAATTTAGAAGTATATTTTAAGAGGAAAGAAAATATATAAGCGGATAGGGAGGGTAGAGAATTATGAGTTTTCTTAATCTTCTTATATCAGCGGTGGCCGCCACAAACCACAAAAATAAAAGCCGCCAAATGCCGTGAGGCGCAAAAAGTCGACTGCATAATAATTACTTCCTTTAGTTTTTTCACTTTAGTCAAATGTCGTCAGGAGGAATCTCTTGCGCGCATTTACCAAAATCAATATGCACAAGTTTCCTGCTTGAATTGCATAGTCCGTTTTGCGCGGACATGTGAATAGCTGACTTTTTTCAAGGTGAACTTTTTTTTTCAATCATACAGCCTTTGTTGTGGAAGTTGTTTTTAATTTTTTTTTTACTCTGTGTGATAATATTTGTGACAGTTCCTTATTGCATCCGGTGCAATATTTTGGAATTAGCTACTTCAGGCACATCTCCCCAAAATTTGTTAACTTTTGTATATGTTATATTTTCAAGTTCAGTGTTTGTTGTTTCTTTTCACTTGTTTTTCTAACACAATAATTGTGTTTGTTATTATTCCAAGTTTTGCTTTTTACTTTCGTTTCAGTTGTTCTTTCTAAAACTCTAAACATTTGATGCTTAAAGAACACTCTATGTGCCCAAAACTTTATGTAAGGCGTCACTTATAAGATCTTCGGATATGAAAATACACAGAAACGAAACGAGGAAGTACAATGTAAACTCTGAAAACAGCGTTTTTTTCGCCTGTCAATAAAATTTCCAAGTAGAGACGACGCAATAATGGGAAAACACATAGACTACAGCTGTGCACGAGTCCTGTGTGCTTTCTCACATTTTTGGGTAGAAATTTTCAAAACCGCAACGATGCAAGACCATGGAAAAAGCATGGCCGACTTGCTCGCACCCCGAGCACAAAAACTGCCCAGCCCGATTCGGAAGCTCAGAAACCGTACAAAGAGTGTCATTAAGCTCGTTTCTTGCCGTTCGTCCTCCGCTATCAGCTTCCCCTCATTGGACCAGGCAGACTCGTGAGAAGCGCACTACCGGGAGGCCGACGGCCGAGGGTAACGGCCAGTAGGCCACATTTGTATGCGAGGCACAGGCGTTGACTGCATCGGCGAAGAGCGAGGAAGAGATAGGGAAGGAAAGTAGAAGAGAGGGGATAAGGGCGGAGCAGGTTTTGCTGATCCCGTGCGAGCGCTTTCAAGATCACCGGCAACGTAGGGAACACAACGGGAAAGGAAGGGATGGCGACAGACCACTCTAGATATGCGGGCCAGGAGGAAAGGAAAGCAATCACCTGGGGAGCAGCCCGTGGTCCAAAAACGCAAGGGAGACGCACCGTTTGTATGAAGGAAAAGCGCTTGGTGTGTGAGATGATTTGGACGAGCAGTGAGGGGGAAGCGCTATAAGGATGCGTATGTCGCCGATGCATATTTTATGGACAAGGAAGCCGGTTTAAGGAAGCTGTGTTTGGACGCAGCTCGCGGCTAGTAGTCTTTGATCAGAGAGTTGCCGCTGCAGACCTTTCTTTCTTTTTTTTTCTTAAGCGTGATTGAACACGCCCACGCAGAAGAGCATAGAAAATTACATACGTACGCACCTAGACACACAAGCAAAAAAAAGGAGGAAAGGCGAGCTGAGCGAATGTAGCATAAGCGATGAGGAGCACGTTTCCGTGAAAATGTTCGAAAGAAGGCATGAATAAAAGTGGGCTACCTTTTCCTCCTATTTCCTCGGATAATGAAGAGGAGATAAGAGAAAACCGGGAAGGAAGGAAGGAAGGAAGGAAGGAAGGAAGGAAGGAAGGAAGGAAGGAAGGAAGGAAGGAAGGAAGGAAGGAAGGATGGAAGGAAAGAAGGAAGGAAGGAAGGAAGGAAGGAAGGAAGGAAGGAAGGAAGGAAGGAAGGAAGGAAGGAAGGAAGGAAGGAAGGAAGGAAGGAAGGAAGGAAGGAAGGAAGGAAGGAAGGAAGGAAGGACAATGCTGTTCCAAAAAAAACCGCTGTTCTGAGAAAGCCTTTTTTTTTTAATTGTGTAAAGACTTAGGTAAAACAACCTGTATGTGTAAAGTTTATAGAGATTAAGAATGGGGGTGCGTTTTTCGCGTAAGTACGACTGACCGCGCCTCTGAAAGGTAGCTCTATCGCAGAAATATTACCGTTGCGATGAGCACACAATAATGTATTTTTGGTTCCTAAGCTGCCCATGGCTAGCAGGAATTGTCAAACCAGAATGAAATGCGCACAATGCCTCTCAACAAAACAAAACATTTCAGCAGCGCAATTTTATCTGCACTATAAACTGAAGCAAAAAGAAAACTCAGCAGGCAGTGTGACGTCACGTGGCCAGCCTTGGCAAGCAAAGTGCTCTGGAAGCCGGCCCCTTTCCCGTTTTTCGCCCTCCGAGTCAATCTTTAATGTTTTGGTGTTGACATGTTTTATAGTTGAGCGCGCCTACGCAGCCCATGGCGCTGGCGTCTACAGCTAGGAGGTTGATTACAGTCAGTTTGCCAATCTAGTCCACGCATGCGCGTGCACCGCGGTGATATATATCAACGCACATTATCACATGGTGTTATCACCGGGGACCGATTGTTTCCTTTTGTACTTTTTATGACAAAGCCACCCAGTTATCACTGGAGGCTCTCTTTTGAGCTTTTTTTTTGCCTCCACGAAAAAACGAGCTTGAATTTTGCTTCTGTCAAAAGGGCCTCATGGTGCGCCTTAACGCACAACTAAATATTTAAATCGACCTGTGGCAATTTGCTGAGGCAAAACTGAATTTAATGTAAAGGTTCTTTTGCACTGCACTTAAACGAGATACATTATCCATGGCCGCATATTGCTTCCGAGAACCCTGCGCGACCACAGTGCGTAATATTAAAGTATTTCCTTTGACATGAAGCTTTACTCTGCACTGTACTGACATCAATGGTGCTGTGGAAAGGCGATAATTTGAAAGTGAGTTAATTTTTTAAAATAATTTCAAGATAACACGCCAAAGCTTCTTTCCTTCTGGGCGCTGCTGTTGCTTACATGAACAAGAAAAAAGTATATGCATTTAATGGTTCTGCCAAGCCGAAACAAGTGTGAAAATTACGGCAGCAGTGTACCCTAGAATACTGCAGGCGCACTATATAGTATTCTGGCGGGTAAGCGTTCTTAGGACAGCGTGCTGAGATTAGACAATTTGTTTCACAGGTAATCAAAGCAAGGAACCAATTTGGTATTCACTTAATCTCATCTTATGAAGCAAACAATCATTCACACGTAGCTTTACGTGCTTTAGAGCTCACATTTGATCGGATAATAAATTTCTTTGGATGCCAGCCGAGTTTTAAATTATCCTAATGTGCGGAATACGTCTAATCGCATCAACTCAAAAGCACCAAATTAAAACACCTAATTTCATTTAGTGTACAACATTACGCTGCCCGCAGAGCACACTAAACTTTATCTAAGGAGCGCAATGCTTGAAAGGTGATTTTTACGTTCCACCGGTATAAAAATTCATAGATAAGGAGATGTATGCGTAGTTGCTAATTCATGAGGCTGCGAGTCTTCAACCTCGCGAAAGGTACGCATACTGAGACGGCGCTGGAGGCAGCGCTTCCTTGATCGCTCGCTGCATCATTTCGCGCTGCCTCAAATGAACACAGTATTGTATGCAGTGTACTTCGCATTTCTTTGCTTTTAAGTGGCGGTGGCTAAGTGGGTGTGGTTTTGCTAGAAAAAATAAATAAATACTGGGCACGAGGCTGCGGTTTTCAGTCCTGCTGCGGCAGCTGCATTATCTGTGCCATTTTTGTCCAACAGCCAACCAAATTAAAATTACCAGGCATCAGTACAACAAAAAATTATTTTTTTCCGTCTCCTAAAAACAAGCACAGTGATCGGGAAATAAGCAATAATCGTGCATAAAGATGTTTTGAACATCGATGTCTCATCGCAGAAATTTTGAACGATTTGAGTCACACTGAAATGGTCTTAAATCTCTGAAGTCTTGGTCACACGTGCGCTCAGCACAAGCCCAAAGCTCTCTACGTGGCATGCGTTGGGAATTCAGGAAAAAACAAGCGGAAGGTGGTGAACAAAGGAAACAGATAGTGCAGCTGCGGAGACGTGCTAGCATGTGTAATTTCGCAGAGACAGTGCATTTCAAGCTGATGCCTAAGTGTTCCACCAGTATCGAATAACAAAAGAAAATTGCGACGAGAGAAGTATAGGAATATGCATAACTAAACACAAAATCACTCGTCAATGTGCTGAAAAACGAACCAACGTTTCTACAGAAAGAGTAACTGAAGAAGGGAGTCCCTGGCCCAGTACGCGCTTCCCGCATGGCCATACGGTGTCAGCTGCGCGTGTTCTCTGATGAGACGTTTCTTAGCGCATGTAAATGAACCCCGTTAGAAATTTAAATCCGGCAGCCGAATCTATTCGCTCTCTTCGCTTCTACCGTCCGCGCAGAAAGTTTCTTTCAGGCTTCCTAGTCTCTTAATTCAATTCCTTATAGTCCCCTGGAGCAGGCGCGTTCCTCTTTTAGTGTGAAAGACTTATTGCGTCGGGTTATCCTCGAACAAGTTCCAGTGCTTGTTCAAACCAACACAACCTTGCACAACAACTTGTGCTTGCGGTGTGTGTGGGTTTGTGCAAAGTGAAATAATGATATAACAATAAATCAAACAAGCGTCCGCGACTGGAATTCAAACCTGCGTTGCCGCAAACAGATCAGCTTTGCTGGCCACTGCGAGAGTGCACTAGGCTATCGGCCCAGTCGGACACGCCTCGTCTTAAACACACCCTCACGATGTGCATTACACACTCTCTGGTTCATCCAATAATATTACTATTAAACAGATAGCCTATGCTAGTAAGTAGTAGTAAGATGTGCGCTACATGTGCTGGTGTGAGCAAGGTTGTTGCACAAACACGGCACTAGATAAGAGCAATGCGCATTGGCGTTGAGAACATTCCTGAAGAAGCGCGGCACTGGGGCATAGGCTGTGGGCCTACATTGTGTAAGTTGGCATTCGCGATGAAGAAGTTGGCACGCATTACTGGTTCTCTGGGTCAGTGGAAACTCAGTCACGCTTTTAGGTATTTATGTGGCAGGGTGTCCACCTGCAAAAAAGTTAATGTGGATTAGCTCAGCTAATCTAGGATATACAAAGCTAAAGATGCCGGCGTTCACTGTGTGCATTCGTGTTGGCGTCGACAATGTTCTAGACGGCGATGGCTTTGAGGAAAGGAAGGGCGCATAACCGGGCCCCTGGATATGGGGACGCCTCATTCGTATTTTGACACATGTCAAATGCATTAGCGCTGAGAGCTTTGCGGCTGACATGCGGCACTGCAGCAGTAGCTAGGCCGGAGCGTTCATTTTGTGATCAATCTCACACGATCAACCATTAGCTGCATGCCACATCCCAGGGTGACAGTGAGTTGCGCTGCCTATCCAGTGTGCGGAATAGAGCTCAATCAAAGCAGGCTTTTGCATTTGGACTCCAACGCCATGTACATGAAAGTGAGATTGAGGTCTCCACTGACCCACGGAGCCGCTTGTGCGCCTTTCCTTTCCCGAAAATGAACGGCCTTTGCAAAATTGTACACGCCAATGAAGTCTGTGCACGCCGTCGGCTCACTTGTTTTGTTAGGTTTCTGAGGAAAGGAAATGGCACAGAAACCATCTCATATATCTCGGTGGACACCCGAACCGCGCCGTAAAGGTAGGAATAACGGAGGGAGGGAAAGAAGAAAGAGAAAACTGAAAATTTAAAGTTGGATTTTACCCGCCGCGGTGACTCAGTGGTTAGTGCGTTCGGCTACTGATCCGGAGTTCCCGGGTTCGAACCCGACCGCGGCGGCTGCGTTTTTCTCCAAAGCTGCCGGCACACGGCTTTATCGCTGTGTTTGTGATGCCGGACGCAACCAGATTTATCTCGATTGATCGCACCCAGCCGGAGACGATTTTACTTTTTTCCAGAGTGTTGTGGTTAGTCTGCTTGCCGTATCTCGAAAGTTTGTAGTCAGCTTTAAATTCAGCGCAGCCGAGAGCGGTACGCATTCCTGTTCTATGACCGCCGAGAACGCTTGTTTGCTATGACGCCGCCGAGTTTTCAGTTCTTTACGGGCACAAAGCCAGCCCAAATAAAGAGTTTCGTTTGAAATTCATTTTCGCTGTCTTCCTGCTTGCTCGACTGCCGTCATCACTACGTGGTATCTTGTGGAGGTGCTGTATGGCCGTCCATATACTGGACACCCCCAGCAAGCCATGACGCCAGCCCTTTCCGCTTCACGCCGAAGGACCTGTCACCAGTTCACCGAGCCAGCCGACGTCTCCAAGGGACTCAACCTGAGTTCAGGACCCTGCCGGGCCGCGAAACGACGCTGCTACGCCCACCATGACCTCACCACAGATGTCGATTCCTACCATGCTGCAGTGCACGTTAAAGATCCCCAGGTGGTCGAAATTTTTCCGGAGCCCTCCACTACGGCTTATCTTTCATCCTTTCTTCTTTCACTCCCTCCTTTATCCCATTTCCTTACAGCGCGGTTCAGGTGTCCGCCGATATGTGAGACACATACTGCGTCATTTCCTCTTCCCCAAAACCAATTATTACCATGCTGCAGCAGCAGCGGGTGCCGTCACCTTTCACTGGATCACCAGGGGAAGAGCAAGAATGGTCAGACCAATTTAAGGACGTAGCAACATTCAACAGTTTACATGATGCCACAACAAACGGACTACTTATTTTCACTGGAGGGCTCAGCAGGTACTGGGTTGGTCTAATGTTCCGAGGCCGCATGGTCAGATTTTTATCGGTATATCCTGGCGTTGGCAGCGATGGCGTAGAGGTAGAACATCCGCCTCGCGTGCAAGAGGACCGGGGTTCAAATCCTGGTGCCGCGCAATTCTCCACCGGGTTTAAAAAAAAAGAAAAGAAAAATCCGCGTGTCGATGGAATTGCATAACCAGGCCTGGAGTGCGGCCTTATCTCGGTGACCAGAACCGACAACGCACTCTCTCACCAGAGCAGGATTTGGCCACCCTGGTGTAGTACTTGGCCACAACCTTCTATGATCAAACCAATTAACCCTCGGCCCTCAGTCCCCAGCGGCTGCAGAGCAACTGACCACGGCGGTGGTCAGACCTGTGACGCAGCGGAGGGTGCTAAGGATCTCTGGCTCCGGACAGGCCGCCATTGGAATCTGAACCTGGCAACGTTTAACGCTAGAACTTTAGCTAGTGAGGCTAGCCTAGCAGTGCTGTTCGAGGAACTAGCGGGAATTAAATGGGATGTGATAGGGCTTAGCGAAGTTAGGAGGACAGGTGAGGCGTATACAGTACTAAAGGACGGACACATACTGTGCTATCGCGGGTTAAAGGATAGACGAGAACTAGGTGTGGGTTTCCTCATTAATAAGGATATAGCTGGCAACGTAGAGGAGTTCTACAGTATTAACGAGAGGGTAGCAGCAATAGTAATTAGGCTGAATAGGAGGTACAAGCTGAAAGTGGTGCAGGCCTACGCGCCCACATCCAGCCATGATGACCAGACCGTTGAAAGCTTCTATGAGGACGTAGAATCAGCAATGAATAGAGTAACATCGCAGTACACTGTACTGATGGGCGACTTCAATGCGAAGGTGGGCAAGAAGCAGGCTGACGACCACGCGGTAGGTGACTATGGGATAGGCTCTAGAAATAGCAGGGGAGAGTTATTAGTCGAATTCGCGGATAGAAATAATTTACGGATCATGAATACCTTCTTCCGCAAACGAGAAAACAGGAAGTGAACCTGGAAGAGCCCCAATGGTGAGATTAAAAATGAAATCGACTTCATACTATGCGCTAAACCTGGCATCATTCAGGATGTGGCCGTCCTCGGAAGGGTGCGTTGCAGAGACCATAGAATGGTAAGGTCTAGAATTAGCTTAGACTTGAAGAGGGAACGGAAGAAGCTAGCGAAGAAGAAGACCATTAACGAGTTAGCCGTAAGAGGGAAAGCACAGGAGTTTAGGATAGCGCTGCAAAACAGATACTCGGCCTTAACTGAGGAAGATGATCTTGATGTTCATTCAATGCACAATAACCTGACATCAATAATCACGGAGTGCGCAGTAGAAGTAGGCGGTAGGACAGTTTGAAAAGATACCGGGAAGCTATCTCAGGTGACGAAAGATCTGATTAAGAAGCGCCAAAACATGAAGGCATCTAACACTACCGATAGAATAGAACTAACGGAGCTATCAAAGTTAATAAATAAGTGCAAGGTAGCCGACATAAGGAAGTTTAATATGGAGAGAATCGAGCATGCTATAAAGAACGGAGGTAGCCTAAAAACAGTGAAGAGGAAACTAGGCATAGGTTAAAACCAGATGTGTGCATTAAGAGACAAGCAGGGCAATGTCATTAGCAATATGGATAAGATAGTTAACGTAGCCGAAGAGTTCTACACTGAGCTGTACAGTAGCCAATGTAATCAGAGCGCCAATGAGAAAGACAGCAGTGCACAGCAATGCGTAATCCCGCCAGTAACGAAGGATGAAGTAAAGAAAGCCCTAGAAGCAATGAAAAGGGGAAAAGCTGCTGGGGAGGATCAGGTAACAGCAGATCTGTTGAAGGATGGAGGGGACATCGTGCTAGAAAAACTAGCCACCCTGTATACGCAATGCCTTATGACCTCGACTGTACCAGAAGCTTGGAAGAATGCAAACATTATCTTAATTCATAGGAAGGGAGACGCCAAGGACTTGAAAAATTACAGGCCGATCAGCTTACTATCCGTTGCCTACAAAGTATTTACTAAGGTAATCGCTAATAGAGTCAGGGCAACGTTAGACTTTAATCAACCAAATGATCAGGCAGGCTTTCGTAAAGGATATTCCACAATAGACCATATTCACACTATCAATCAGGTGATAGAGAAATGCGCAGAATATAACCAACCTCTATATATAGCTTTCATTGATTACGAGAAAGCATTCGACTCAGTGGAAACCTCAGCAGTCATACAGGCATTGCGTAATCAGGGGGTAGAAGAGCCGTATGTCAAAATACTGGAAGATATATATAGCAACTGCACAGCTACTATAGTCCTCCATAAAGTCAGCAATAAAATTCCAATAAGGAAGGGCGTCAGTGAAGGAGACAGATATCGCCAATGCTGTTCACCGCATGTTTGCAGGAAGTATTTCGAGGCCTGAATTGGGAACAGTTGGGAATAAGAATAAATGGAGAATACCTAAATAATCTGAGATTTGCTGATGACATTGCCTTGCTGAGTCACTCAGGAGGTGAACTGCAAATCATGATCAACGAGTTAGACAGGCAGAGCAGATCGATGGGTCTAAAAATTAACATGCAGAAAACCAAGGTAATGTTCAACAGTCTAGCAAGGGAACAACAGTTCACAATTGACAGCGAGAGCCTATAAATTGTGCCGGAATACGTCTACTTAGGGCAGGTAGTGACAGCTGATCCGGATCATGAGAGGGAGATAACTAGAAGGATAAGAATGGGGTGGAGCGCATATGGCAAATTCTCGCAGATCATGAGTGGCAGTTTACCAATTTCCCTCAAGAGGAAAGTGTACAACAGCATAATCTTACCGGTACTCACCTACGGGGCAGAAACGTGGAGGCTAACGAAAAGAGTTCAGCTTAAGTTAAGGACAACGCAGCTAGCCATGGAAAGAAAAATGATAGGTGTAACGTTAAGAGATCGGAAGCGGGCAGAGTGGGTGAGGGAACAAACACGGGTTAATGACATCCTAGTCGAAATCAAGAGAAAGAAATGGGCTTGGGCAGGGCATGTGATCCGAAGGCAAGATAACCGCTGGTCTTTAAGGGTAACGGAGTGGGCTCCAAGAGAAAGTAAGCGTAGCAGGGGGCGGCAGAAGGTTAGATGGGCGGATGAGATTAAGAAGTTTGCAGGCAAAGGGTGGATGCAGCTGGCAAAGGATAGGGTTAATTGGAGAGACATGGGAGAGGTCTTTGCCCTGCAGTGGGTGTAGTAAGGCTGATGATGATGATGATGATGATGATGATCCTGGCGATGAAGTTGCCGATATAGCTATCAAGACCCTCGGATATTTCTCCCAAAAGCTGAAGCCACCTGAGACTAAATACAGCCCTTTCGGTCGAGAATTGCTCGCTGTGTAACTCGCCATCTGGCACTTTCGCCACTTTCTGGAGGGCCGGGACGCTCACGTCCTCTCGGACCACAAGCCCTTGACGTTTGTCTTCCAGAGGAACCACAGCACCTACACTGCATGCGAGATCCGCCAACTGTGTTTTATCTCCGAGTTTACAGTAGATCTCCGGCATGTCCATGGCCCGAGAATGCTGCTGCTGATGCGCTTTCTCGTGTTAGTGCCATGGCGTCCGAATCACCAGTGGGCATAGAAGAGCTAGCGGCTGCTCAGCGCAATGATCCAGAGCTGCAACGTTTTCGCCCCTCATCCACGTCCCTGTCTTTCGTCGAATGTCCACTGCTGCTTTCCTCCCAGTTCATTTCATGCGAGACATCCACTGGTGTCTCCCGCCCCTAATTACCTTTGGCTTCCGTCGCACCATTTTTGAAAAACTGCGCCGCCTGAGCCACCCAGGTATTCTTGCTACGCAGAAGCTGGTCACATTTCGTTTCCTTTAGCCAAGCGTCAACGCTGACATCGCCACAGGGCACGAACCTGCCTTCACTGCCAGCACGTCAAAGTTCACCGGCATACCGTCACGCCTGCCGCTCGTTTTTGGCCGCCCGACACGCGGTTTTCCCACGTTCACATAGACACTGCTGGACCGCTGCCTTTATCACTCGGGGCCTCTTATCTGCTCATGGTTGTGGATCATTTCACCCGCTGACTCGAAGCATTGCCCATTGATGGCACTAAGACCCCCACCTCTGCTTCGGCCTTCATGGCCGCTCGGTCTCTCGCTTCGGCTGCCCGTCTGTCGTCACCACCGACCGCGGCCGCCAGTGTCAATCGGCCCTGTTTACTGCCCTTGCCAATATTCTGGGTGTCCACCACATCCATACGACCACCTACCGTCCTGCGGCCAATGGCGTGGTAGAACGTCTGCATCGGCAACTGAAGTCTGCCCTTACCACTTATCCACCAAGAGAACGCTGGTTCGACCACATTCCCCTCGTCCTCTTGGGCGTACGCTCAGTCCTGAAGGCTGATCTCGGCAGCTCTTCTACTGAGCGACTCTATGGTGTTCCCCTGCGTCTTCCTGGAGAATTCGCACCCTCTTCCCCTCCATTAATTCATGACGCTCCCACCTGCATTCGAGACCTGCGCAACACATTTCGACGCAGTACCCCTGCCATTCCTGCCGCCCGTCACCCTCAATCCGTGCTCACCAGCCAGTACCTGGCCTCCTGCACCCATGCCTTCATCCGTCGTGACTACATCCGTACACCCCTCACGCCGGCCTACGATGGAACATTCCGCGTCCTACACCATACGCACAAGACCTCGCGCCGCGCTCGGCTCGCAGGCCATGGCCCGTGGCGCCGCACAAGCAAGAGGAGGTTGCGCTAGGCCGTCGCAGCGCGAGCAGCGCAAATAAACAGTTCGAACATCAACGCTGTCGGAGCTGGTTCTTCCTCACCTTAGCTCGGACAAGAGCTTCACATACTCGCTTAGCCGCAAAAGCGCCTAAATTCTGTGGCTGCCTTGTTGGGAAACTTCTTTGTGACCGGGTTGGGAAGAACCTACCCAGCAAATTCTGATAGGCCTAACAGGTTTTCACACTCGCCATTCAGCTTTCTTGGGCTACGTCGCCAGTACAATTGCCTGTGGTCTGTTAAACAAAACATGCCACTTCCGACAGCGTGGTGCCGAACGTGCGTTGTGTACCGAAGCGCTTGTAATCGGGAGAAGAAAGGCCGCTACACGTAACGACAACGAGGTATCTATAGTCGAAAGAAGGAAGGCGGCACAGAACGCACGAAACTTGAAAAAGTGAGGCGAGGACAGGTCACGCCCATTTGCTTGAAGTGAGCTCGTGTGGTGTGATGCATCAGTCAGAGATAGAGCTATAGAGGACTGTTGTGTTCCCGGGTGTCCTGCCCACACTCTTAAAGTGCACCAGGGAGAAGAAGTGTGTCCCTGCTAAAGTGGCTGCACATTAATCTTCAGAAAAACCTCGTCATTCACGTAAATGCGTGCCCTAATTGAAGAGAACGGCATCCTCGCCTTCTGAAGAAGCTCCGGACGTCCTCCCACCGTCTGAGGCCTCCCGGCAACCTGGCATGAGTGCAGCTGAGCTGAGAACTTACGCTAGGCTTAGTGCCTCCGCTGCCACGCTGGTGGAGGTAGCTCTGCCAGAGTCTCTAGTGGCAGCACCTGCCACGCAGTCGACACCTGATCTGTGGCGCCAGGTGCAGCTTTGGGCTCCGAATTCATCGGCAGATGCACCCCTCCTGCCTTCCAGAAATGCCGAACTGCTCGTAAGTGATCTGCCCCCATGGCCAATGGCCATCAACTCTACACCACCGGATGGGCCTGCAACCGCATAGCATGATGAACCGGGCATCCCAATGGACTTATCGGCACCTCAACTCGTGCAAAAGTGCCCTCGTGCAACCCACAAGCGTCCCTCAAACGACAGCCAACCGATTCCATCTTCGGAAACTGATGGCTCCCAAGGTTAGCGCACTAGTCTTACGATCGAGAACTCGGTGGAGCCTACACCCGGATCGCCTTCTTACAAAGTGACCATTAAATCACTGGCCAACAAAAGCCTCACGGATACACCAAACAAGATTTTACAAGCTAACTTAAACTCGTGCCTCGGAACCAAAGGTTTTCTGGGGCTTCACAGCCAGGACATAGTCCAACGCCATTGCAGTGTGGCTTCCGACTCTGACTGTCGTAGAACGGTTGCAAACACTCACCAGTATTTCACTAACAAGCGTAATCTCAATGCCAGTACAAGTGTATTTAGTTGAAGGCTCCGAATTGCAGCGCTTCGTCATCTACAACGCCGATATCACTGAGGATCAAATTGCACTCCAGCGTTAGCTGCACTTTCCCACGCATCGTGTCATCCAGCCCCGACGCATGGGAAAGGAGCGCTCTTGCATGGTCACCCTGCCAGGCCCTCTGACACTACTAGTCCGTATGTACTAATATGGCTGTATTTTACAGCCTCGGCGATATGAACCGAGTGCGGTATATTGCTATAACTGGTTCCGTACTGTGCATATGCGCAAATCCTGCCCCTTCACTGCTTCCGGTGAAAGTAAATCGGAGGGGAAAGTGGCTTATCGATGCGGCCTTTGTAAATCCGATGACCACGAGATAACATCTGCAAGCTGTCCGATAAAAAAATAGGGAACACAAATATCTCGTCGTCGAATGACTAAGCACTGGCCAATACATGACAGTATAACTTCGTTGCACACATCCAATCGGTTCTCAGCTCTCCAGTGGGATGACGACGAGTGGCCCGAGCTCCCTGAGCACACCTCGCATGATCCTTCAGCTCAGCAGCCTTCTAACGATACTGTGCTAAAAGAACGCCTCCGAAAACTGCCAACAAAGCAGCGCAGTGAGCCTGAACTACCGCAGGGCGATATGGCCGCAGTCAACGATCAAATTGCACGTCTTTTAGTGGAGGTCACCAAGCTCCGGCAACACCGTGAACTGCTCGCTCGACGTAGACGGGCAGCGGAATCATCCACCACGTCTAATAACGGCGCCGCAGCATCTCCTTCCTGCCGCCCACAAGTTTCATTTCTTGTCGCCTCTTTCCAGATTACCGCAATGCCACTGGACAACTCTGCGACTTCTTTGCTCCGGTTTATGGTCAACCAGTTGTACAACCTGACGTCCGTGATTCTACAGCGCTTGCGCTAGTAACTAGAAATGGCAAGTTCCAGTTGTGCTGCTGTGCTGCAGTGGAACTGCAGAGTCATTTCCACGAAGGTGGGAGAGCTCAAGACCCAACTACAAAATCACAAGCTCCAGGTATGGGCCATGTTGCTGCAGGAAACAAACGCCTTGCTTTCGATTCCAGGCTTCAGTGCCTACACGTCTCCTTCAATGATAGACCGTCGTGTACAAACTGCTGTTCCTAGTGCACGTCTTATCAAGAGGTAGTGGCAGTGGCTGCGAAATTTAAGAAGGGAACCGTTGTGGTTGTTTCATTTTACGTTAGACCAGCCAGTGGTGCTTCCTCCCGTATTAATCTTGGCTGGTTAACAAGTGTCCGTCGGAAGTATCCTGGGTAAAGAAGGGAATTGCGCTAAAAAAGACACGGACGAGAAAAGACAATTACGGGCGTCCTTGTCTTTTCTCGTCCGTGTCTTTTTTAGCGCAATTCCCTTCTTTAAGTATGTACGACCGACTCGCCCAACAACGTGCTCTCCTGAAGTTACCTGGGTGTCCGATTTCAGTCGGAGGCGACTTTAACGCCCCTCACCACGATTGGGGGTACCCCATTTCGAGCCCTCGTGGCAGGCGTCTGCGGGACGCTTTCACGGATGCCCAATTTGTGCTGCTCAACCTTCCTGGGACAGGAACACGGCCAGTGCGTCAAACTCGCAGTGCTTCCTATGCTCCAGAGTTGACGTGGTGGTCGGGCCCGGGTACATGGCACATGGAGCCAGGCTGATGGGGAAGTGATCATCACCCTATCATCATAGGTCTTCACACCTCACATTTCCGACCTTTACGCTACAAATGTTCTGTGATAAAGTGGGACAGTTTTCGCTTCTGTATGAACAATTTCTCCTCAGATTATCCGCCAGATTTCTCGTCAGATTCTTCGCCAATCCTTGCTGAGCGCCTACAAACAGCGCTCAACAGTGCTACAACTACCAAGGTAGATGTACACTGGTAGCGAAGGCTCCATAGACGCCCATTGGTCCAAAAAATGGCGGCTCGTGGGCACTCCAGCGCCCCCTGGATTTTGGGGGGCAAACTACGCAAACGTGACGTAGAATGACGTCACGCATACGTATGCTTTGGCGCGAATTATAAAGCGGTCTTTCTGTAGAATCCGCGTTTTCGAGCCCGTACCTCTCGAAGGTTGCTGCCTTTCAGCGCGCCCCAACCTTTGCCAGTCAAATGTGCTCGCCTTGTGTGCTCGAGTTCCTGCTAGTTATGGCCTTGTTAATGTGCAATTGGGAACGCAATGAAAGTGACTGGTAAAGGAGGGGCAGCATAGAAAGGCAGCAACACTTCCAGACACTGGCGTGGCTGGGTTAGCCGGGTATCGAAACAAGGCCTGCAAAGACGCGCTGTAATGCACCGCACACTCATGAATAGGGGGCACGTCAAGAGTGTTGCAAAAATACAAAATTTGCCAGGTTTTAATAAAATGACTTACCTCTTTCATAAAACAAGGTGCTAATATATTTTTTCTTTTCTATTGGCAGATTACATTCCAATTTTGTAGCTTTATCATTTCTTTATATGAGTGTTTTGCCCCCCATCCTCTGGTTGTGCTGCAGTCGCGGTAAACCACTTTTCGGCCCAGCCTTCGCCACCACTTTAAATCCGCCTTGCAACTACCACCTGGACTGGTGTTGGTCCACCGGTACCAGACCTTGGCCTTGTTTTACTTGTGGGCGACACGCCATCAAGCTGAGCTGGCTGCTACGCGACACCCTTCTTCGTCGCAGGCACGTACGGGATTCCACTATCTTACAGCTAAGAGACGCAAATAACAATGCGACCTCTCTCGACGGCAGTGGCATCCGTGGTGCTAACAATTTTCGGCAAAATCGTCGAATACCTCTCTCTGGCGAACATTCCGTGCATTGGAGCGCCATTGCTGTTCGACTGACGCAGCAGCAACCGCATGCTTCGCGGCTAACTTGTCGCCAGATGATTTGGCCAAAGACGCAGCGCGAAAGTTTTTCCCAAAATACGATGCTGTGCCTTCTTCAGCCACTAGTTTAAATATGGCAGGCATCCCAGCGCATGAATATCAAATGCCGTCTGATGACGACGCAGATGGAACTGCGTGTCCATTCTCTATGCCTGAGTTGCTGGCAGCAATAGATGATGCGAAAAGAAAAACAGCGCCCGGCCCTGACAATATTCAGTACGAGGTGTACAAGAACCTGAGTAGCGTTGCACCCCCTCAACTACTAGACACCATAAACAAAGTATGGTTGGATGGCGTAGTGCCTGAGAGCTGGAAATCCGCTGTCGTGATTCCTATCCCGAAACCATGAAAGCCACCGACGGAGCTTGCAAACTTGCGACCTATCTCCTTAACTCCTACGCTGTGAAGCTGGCGGAGAAAATGCTAGCTAGTCACACGAATATCATAGTGGCTGGAGCACCACGGTTTTTATCACCCCTCACAAAACGGCTTTCGTACATATATTGGTACAGAGGACGGGAAGGCTGTCTTGGCATCTGTAGTTTTGTCATCTACCCGTTGCCGCAATATGCGTATCGTTTTAGCAATGGACGTTGAAAAGGCATATGACAACATCAGTCATGCAGCCATTCTGAACTCTATTGACATGCTTCACCTCCCTCTGAGAGTGCGTAGTTTCGTCGGATTAATTTTGGAAGGCAGACAATTTGCAATAAGCCTCAACGGCGAAGCGGTAGGATCATTTGTTCCCTTCTGCGGTGTGCCCCAGGGATCAGTATTGTCGCAGACATTATTTAATATTGCTTGAATCCCGCTGGCTTGAGACTTACTTGACATGCGTGACATAAAATCTCTTCAGTACGCTGACAACATCACGGTGTGGAGTACTCACCAAGATCTCCGTACGCAGAAGGCTGCCCTACATGCTGCCTTGGATGTTACCTCTAATTACGCATCATCCATCGGACTTCAGCTATCCGTGCATAAAACAACATACGTGTCAGTCGCCAACCGCTGGGGACCCCGTAAACGTGCTGCAAGTCCAATCCGTTTTTGTCTATCAGGCACCACACTACAGGAAATGCCGAGTGTAAAAATCCTTGGCTTAATGATTCAGCAATCAGGATCAGCGACTGCATGGCTTTCTCAGGCAAAAGACAAGCTCTTCAGACTTTGGGTATGATTACAAGAATTGGTTCTAAAACTGGTGGTGCAGGCTCGTTCGTTGCGCGGCACTTGGTGAGGGCAGTTCTGCAGCCACGTATTGTTTACCAAACCCAGTTTCAACATATTACAAGAGCCCATTGGGATCGCCTCGAAGCCGTGAACCGAGAGGCTATGAGGACCAATGCGTGCCTTCCACGCATCACACCGGTCACAGCTTTACAAGAGAATGCGCACCTCAATACCATTCATGAGCTGGTGCAGCCGCGCCGTGAAGCGTGCAGCCTTAATGACAGTCTATCGGACTCCACGCGTGCGCTGAGGACTTATGCAAGGTCACACTCCATTCTTCAGCCGCCAACGCCGGTTCTTCCCCCATGGAAGTTTGTACAGCTCAGCAACAACAAGCCAACAGATAATCGCCGGTCAGCATCTGCTCTTTCGGCATCGTTGCTTCGCCAGAAATTTGAGGAACAAGATGCTTGCCTGCCTGAAGGATCTATTGTTGTCTACGTAAACGCAAGCATACAATACTGCAAAGCAACAACTGCTATCTACTCCCGTGCAGACCTGCCCTGAATCAAACTTCTTGGTTTCAGCTTACGGAACCCTCTTTGTCCTTTTGTGCTGAGCTAGTTGCAGTTGAAGAAGCACTCTGCTCCATGGCCGACATAACTATGCTCCCTGCGGCCCGCGTTTCCATCCGCACTGACTCCCTTCAAGTTGTCTGGTTGCTACGACATGTTAGGCGCTGTCCAACGAAATTTCAGGACATCCACCGGCTCGCTGCACGCATCCCGCAGCCAGTACCTATTGAGAGGGTCCCACGGGATCTGCTGACCAATTTTGTTAATCAAAAACAATTTGTTTTTGAATGTGTCAGAGTGCAGCAAATGGTTGAGAAGTCTGAGCGGACTTCCACATAGTACTGAAAGCGGATCATCAGTTTCGGTTTCAAAATCTGCATGGGTGCTGTGCACGTCGTTCTATCATGCCGTTAGGACCTTTTGTCTGCTGCTTAATCAGTAACTTTTGGACGGTTTACAACAAAAGGAACATGCTCGAAACATCCATGTTGCAACAAGTGCTTGAAGCGGCTACAAATTCCGCAAAATAAGTATTTACACTGCACGATGCATGGTTGTATTGTATTGCTGCCAATGGCAAGAAATCAACTACTTCGAAGAAGCAAAAAGGGAAAATAATCCAGAAGATAGAATAAGGACAGGAGGAAGTCCGGAATTACCTGAGCTCTCAACTATAGCCGGGTGACACGTGGGAAAGGAGGACTTCATGGCGCTCATTGGATTGAAGCAGAAGACGTCGCGGTAACCTGCCTGGGGAGTCGTTGGCCCACAGGGGGCCCATCCCTAATACCTAATGTTCTTAGAATTTTGCGAAGCGCGCGTCTGTTACAATCTTGCTGCGAAGCATTGCGAGAGATGTTTCGATAGTGTGAAGCAGACCTTGGAGGGCCCAGCCTGTGCTGTTTCTGCTCATTTTTCCAACCAGCTTTCGCCGAACGGTACCTCCTTGAATAACGTTGACAAATTTCAAATGAACCCGTTCCCCTCTTCTCTATTCTTTCCGCAAGAAACACAACTCACTAGGCTCCCGTGTGATGCACACGCGCACAGTGACTTTGGGAGTAACTCACCAGGCCTGACTGACCAGATTTCTTATAATGACAAGCACGTGCGTTGATGAAATGACAAATGGAACAAGGGGAGTATCAGACGGGAGGAGCGACCTGTGAATATTTAAAAAAAAATCTGCGCTTGAAGGCACAGACACGTGCGCACTTACAAGGAGAAATGGCATGCGTCGGTGCGTTGAAGGCTGCGCAAATCGTTTCTTACTGCAGTTTCAAGAATTTTCGAGAAAGAGGTTTCTTTTTGTACATCTTCGCAACTGCGTTCTTGACTGTTATGTCAAGTGCATGGTTTGTTAGCAACAGTTTGATGGAGTTCTTGCATATAATATGCAGCAGTGCTTGCCTGTTCCCGCTATCCTTGCTTTCATAGGCTGGGACAGGCAAACCCACGATTTTATTCACACTAGTTGTAGAGCAAGCATGTGTCCAGTGGCCTTTGAAGATCGTTCGGTTTTTGAGCATGATATTGACGAACATCTTGAGGCCATGTAACACTCTTAGGAGCGCTGACGTCGAGTAAAAGAGTCCACCCCTGTCTTAATGGGCAGTCAAACTGACCACAGTAGCATTTCATTAGCTGGAAATTCAAGCTACAAACTTCAGAATAATTTGATGTTGTGCTTGGCTGCCAGTTTTTTCTATAGTTACCTTGAGCCGTCATTCCCGGAGTTGTAAGTCGGCAGGAATTCCATCGAACGAAACGTCGGGCTTCTTGTTTCGCTCACTGGACATGCAAAACGGAACGCAACGGCAACGCATTTTCGCTCGCTACTCCCTACAGCAACTGCAGTCATCTACGCCTCACTTGCCAAACGGTAACACTGAACACAACAGACTAATATTATAAAAAAACAGCGCACCAGAAGGCATACTTTTTGCTTCAAAGGCAGTCACGAGAAAATTCTGTGCTGCCTGCGTGTCGTCTGCTAGAGGGTCATCTGACAGCGCTGCCATAGGCGGACGCCCGCTCTACGGTGGGCAGAAAAACCCCTGACGCTTCAGGCAAGTTCTTCAGGAGGCATTGGGTGGAACTATGCGAGTAGGACGTCAGGAGACAAAATGGTGGTGTAGTTTCGTTTTTTCGAATCTAAGGTGGCGGCCTTTAAAATTCGTTCTGCCATCCCATCCCTTTTCCCCCAATCACCAAATAACATCCTAAAGCAGGTAGCAAAACTGTTCTGTTACGGGAGCGCTACACAGGTATGCGTTCGTTCCGCTATATATACTCAGAAAACAACGGGCACCAATCCGGGGAAAGTTCTATACCGAATTTGGCTGGCAAATAAAACCCTATGGGTTGTGGTATAGAAGTAAAACCACAATTAAATAATAGGTAAATATTCTATACATGCAATTACAAATTGAAGCGATACCATATCGCACCGCAAGCCGAATTCTAGGCCAACCTTGAACCTCTAAATGAAGCAAATTCCATTTGGGACGTATCTTGAGGGGGTGCAACTCCACATTGGGTAGACGTGCATTGTAATTTTTCTTATAGATGGCTCTAGGCGGCTATCGTTCCCCTAGGCGGCATGTGTGAACGCGTAGCCGAGCATGGTGGTAATCCACACCGTTTCAAAGGGTGTTTATTACATTCCGTTTCTCGAGACAAGCGGTGCGTTCTTCTTCGCTTTCTTCATCTAGTAAACCAACCAGCTAACGCTCGTTACTTCAACGTCTTCCAGACGGTGGCGGCTTTTCTTTTTTCCAGGAGCCTAAATCATATTCAGCGCAACAAACTTCAATCCTAATAAAAGAATTTCTTGCGAGTCAAATCACAGTGGTGGCGAAAGGGTAAAGAGAGGCTAGGAGTCTAAACCATTTCTAAGCCCGGTGCATTCAGCATCTTTTTTAGAACCTTGTGTCAATTTATGAATGCACCAGTAAGCGATGTCACCCTAGAGGACATAACCCAACATTCTACGGACGCCAGTCTGGCGGAGGAAAATCAGTTATTGGCAAGCGAGTAACACGCCGAGATACATAAAAGGAACCGTGAAAATTATCGCGCCATATAAGGTACCAATACGCACCGGTAATTTTATTGTGAACAATGCATACTTAAAGGCTGCAAGATATGAATGCTTTTCATCACCGTTTATTTACATGAGTATGCTTTTCTTTCAGTGCCCACCCTCCTTTCCCTCGCTCAATTTGTCAAATATCTCTCTGAACAATTCGATATAAGCGAAACAAAAAAGGCAACCGGACTCCAACTCTCAGCCATACAATTAAATAGCCGAGTGTAATGAAGGTTGCTTGTAATTCCAGAGGACGACCGCAAAAAAACCTCGCGCAAGCGGTCTCACAACTCTTAGCGAAAATATAACCTTTGGTGTTGGCACACGACTCTTGCTGCGATGCCTTAGTTCTCTACCGCAGCGCTACGGTATCAATAACCGCAGCGGTCGGGTTGCTCCCTCTGGAAACGCCGGGGAGTTTCGGAATGAAAGTAACTCTGTAAACATTGGTCTTTGCAGCAATTGGGAAGTTCCTCAATGGCATAGCCGCAGTAAGCAGTCGATAGTACTTTTTCTGCCGTGATGTGAAGCTTTATGCTAGACTCGCCACGCGAGGGAAACGAAGAAGTCTTATTTTCGCCGGTCACAAGCTTTGTATTTCCGCGTAGCAAGAATCGTGAGTAAGATAAAAGCATTCCAAAAACCTTGGGGCAGTGTCATGGTGACGGCAGAAACGCTTCCCATAGAAAGCTTGAGCTCTTAAGACAAAATTAAGCACGCGGACAAGGACGCTAACTAAAACGTCTGTTGCCAGGCATCGTTCGTGAAGATTTATTTGTCGTCTGTAATATTGGCCTTGTTTTAGCGTGCCAGTGCTCATCGTGGCATCATCAAGTAACTATGCAAGACACGTCAACTCGGCGATGAGTAGACATGAATGAAGGAATGAATGAATTAATTAATTAATTTGTGTTTCACAGCCCAAGAAGAACTTGAGAGAGCGTAACGCGCATTTAAGTACAGGGCGCAGTTTTGGCAGAAATGTAGCATGACGTCCGCAGAACCTCCAGTGCTAAGGGGATTAGGTAACTGGTTGCCACAATTAACACGACTAAAGTAAAACTCGTTAGCGCCGTCTATGTAACTTAGGTCCACTCGGCAATGCGAAATACTTTTTTTCTTGATAATGACATGGACAACCGACCAAGAAGTCCAATGCCATGAGATGAAGGTGGCCAGAGGCGAAGACGAAGATCTCTCTTCTCGGTGCCGCCTTTGGCTCTAGTGAATACCTGTAGGTTCGTATGTGCCAGCAACGTCTTATGCCTTCCTTCCTTCTTGTATGTTGGCTGTAGTCACCATCATCATCAGCCTCACAACACCCACTGCAGGGCAAAGGCCTCTCCCATGTTTCTCCAATTAAGGTTGTCCCTCGCTGTAGTGAATACCTGTAAATATATTCTGCGCTCAACAATAATAGAGTGCTTTGGAGAGTGCGTAAGCCAAGTATATAATAACTAACAATTTGGAAGAAATGTAGAACTTGTGCTGAACCAGCGGTAATTTAGTCAAATGAAAGTAACATCGGTCACCAACATCCTAGTGGGTGGTGGTGGTAAAAATGCTTTATTGACAATAATAGTAGGTCTTGACGGGCAGGGTCCTTTTTCTAGAAATCCGTTGGCGAAGGCTGCTGTCCTGGCTCTTGTGAAATCGGTTTTTTGAGGGAATGAAATGATGCAGTCATTGTCTCATACCTTGGTGCACACCCGATCGGCATCGTAAGGGACGAAAAGTAGGTTGGAGTGAAAGAAGAAAGAGAGAAAGAGCGGCCACAATGGAGGGCTCCGCAATAACTTAGACCACCTGGGTATCATTACGTGGTCTGACATCGCACAGCAAATGGGCACTGTTGCGTATGGAAAATTGAAAATTGGTTTTTGGGGAAACGAAATGGCGCAGTATCTATCTCACATCTCGGCGGAGACCTGAACCACGCCGCAAGAGAAGGGATAAAGGTGGGAACGAAAATAGGAAGAAAGTGGCGCCTTAGTGGAATGCTCTGGAATAATTTCGACCACCCGGGGATTTTTAACGTGCACTGACCGCACAGCACAAGGGCGCGCTAGCGTTTCGCCTCTATCGAAACGCGGCTGGGGCAGTCGGGTTCAAACCCGGGTACTCCGGATCAGTAGCCGAGCGCCCTAACCACGGAGCCACCGCGGCGGGTCGGAAATAATTGTTTAGGAGGTGAGATGAGATGCAGCCAATACGATGGCGACCCCCTCTGCGTGTGTTATGTCACGAGCTCGGAAAGTAAGGCATCTCACTGCGGTTCAGCTGTCCACCGAGATATGTAAGGCAGTTACTGCGCCATGTCTTTTTCTCAGAAAACACTTTTCCCTGGACTGAGGGAAATTATTTTAATGTGGACGAGCTCGACAGAGAAGACTCCTGGGCCATTTTCTTTCCTCAATAATTAATTTTCTTTTTTTTCGACACGCGAGGGTCCTCTCGGAACGTTGAGCTGGGATGGATACCGTACCTAGTCCACCGCCTTCTCCAAAACAGCATGTACTCCGGGGACCTCGTTCACCGGAAAATCGTTTGAGTTCCTGTTCGCGTGGCACTTCAGGAAAAGGTGGGAGTGCCTTTCCCTCCAACCTCTACGATCAGGAACTTGAATTCACTCCGGCTTACTCTTCCAAAGGCACTGTTTTAGTCGATCATTCTGGCCACGGCCTTTATCTCTGACCGTGTAAACGCCTCTCGAAGGCGGATGGGTGGCTTCTGCTGCGCCTGTATTTAAAAGTCCAGCTTGCTCGGGCAAACATTTTGAGAACTGGAATCTTGTAAGACACTGTCAAGAAAATATTGAAGGTAATGATTCAATATTCTGATATGTGGCGAAATTTTACTTTTAAAGTGTTTCCAGCGATCACATCGAAGAGTTAAGACTAGCTTAGAAAACGAATAGGGAGCGCTCTTGACGATAGCAAAAACGTGAATAGAAAATAAATATAACTGCCGTCGGGTGATCTGCGGATATATTGGTTGTTATAACCAAATATTCAATTAAGTGAAAGAATGACGTACATAAACTGTTTAACCCGCTCAAAAATGGTTTTGTCCAGAATTGCTGGGTATGAATCCTTTGCTGTAACCGGCAGCTCTCAAACACTTCGATCGTTCTTTCTCGGGCAGGTGTCCGTCCGCTTTGTGCGGATGTCTTCAGGCATCTACCGTATTGTGTGGGCCTGCCCATAGAACCCTGCTATCCACCCTCACCACAACCCCACCAGGCAGGACTGGGAGGCGACCATGCTCTCTTGCTCTTGCCTCAAAGGCCCTGGTTTAACGCTACCGGGCAGCGGACGACACCATTGGGGTCCCGTACTAGACACCACCTAGTGCTTGTTAATCCCGGCCCGTTAAGAGTCGGTCAATATCATTCCTCCTTGTACACACTCCTTTCTAGCCAATAAATTTATTTCACTACCAATACCAGACACTTTCCCGCCCCACTCGGTCAAGGTGTGCGAGGTCACTGAGGGGGCAGGCAGCACACATGGGACTCCTCGTTTTCTCCTCTCCACAAAGCGGCGATGGCTACGGAGTAGTCCCTGGACCGATCTAGTTACTCTACGACCGAGCTCGCGGCGGCGTGCACATGCGCAGTGTAGCAATTATACTTTCCTCCTTCTCCTAACGGTGGCGCGCCGCAATTGCTGGGATGCCGCTGCCCTCCTCCTCTCTGCCGCGCGCGCGGCATGCGTGACTACCCTCTCCACTCCTCTCCGCAGCAGCTGGCATATGTGGTGCACGCTATTGGAAATAAATGTGGCTCTTTAGAGTTCGAATTGCGGAGCCAAAGTCATAAGCTGAAGCTCACCGGAGGGGTTCTTGAGAGTAGCAGAGGTGTAAGCTTAAAATAAACCCCTGATATTAACGCCGTGGGGCGTCACAACTCTCCCACACTTCTGCTCGACGAAGCGTACTGAACAATTGAACGAAGTAACATACTCGACCAACAGTATCACGGAGCCGTCAGCACAGTGGCTCCAACCGCTTGCTCATCTATTAACCGCATAAAGCTGTGACGCCTTTGCTTGCACAAACAGCGAAGTATTCCCAGAATTGAAAAAGAAGGCTTCGCTCCCCTAAGATTTAAGCTAATCTGAAGATGTTGCGCCAAATTGCTAGTCTGAATAAAAATATTTGCGGAGAGTAAAGTGCAAAACTATCCTGTGGTTCGCACCGATGACATATGCACCTACAGTAGAACGGAAATGACGCAGAAACTGTCCCACATATCTCGGTGGACACCTGAACCGCGCCGTAAGCGAATGTTGATAAAGGAAGGATTGAGAGAAGAAAGCAAGAAAGTGGTGCCGTAGTGGAGGGCTAGGGAATAATTAGACCACGTGGGGATCTATAACGTGCACTGACATCGCGCAGCACAGGGGCGCCTTTTTCGTTTCGCTTCAAACTGAAACTCGACCGCCGCCGTTGGCTTCGAACCCGGGTACTCACTCAAGTGATCCTACAATGAATAAATGTGCGGTGGATTATTTTAGAGCACGGAGAGGTTTACTATATTTTGGTTGTACTACTAGTTTTATTGAGCCCACCACGGCTGGCCTCGAGGAGGGCACGCTTAGAAACAAAAAGCGCTCTCTGCCCTCTAGACCGGCCGTGAGCCCGAAAACTAAATTGTGAAATATTGTTACAGATGGCCAGAATAAACGTGCACAAAATAAATGACAAATTATTTATTCCTTGTTCAGCAGAAACAAGCGGGAGGCAAGGAAGGGCAACCATTCTGAGGAGACACCCGCCGCGGTGGGTCAGTGGTAAGGGCGCTCGTCTACTGAGGCGGAGTACCAGGGTTCTAACCCTACAGCGGCGGTTAGAACATCGCCGTGTGCTGTGCGATGCCTTTATCCCTTCCCTTACGGTGAGGTTCTGGTGTCCACCGAGATATGTGAGACAGTCACTGCGTCATTTCTTTGCCTAAAAGACCAGTTTAATAATAATAATAATAATAATAATAATAATAATAATAATAATAATAATAATAATAATAATAATAATAATAATAATAATAATAATAATAATAATAATAATAATAATAATAATAATAATATTAATTGGTTTTTGGGGAAAGGAAATGGCGCAGTATCTGTCTCATACATTGCTGGACAAGACCAGTTATCGCTTGTCTGCTTACTTGGAGGATTGCGTAAGCTTGTTTTTTGAGAAAACGTTCTTGAGGAAATAGAATGGCGCAGTAGGCCTCACATCACGAACTCTCGGTGCACACCTCAAATGCGCCTTGAACCTGATTTGATTTCGGAGGTTTAACGTCCCAATGCGACTCAGGCTATGATGAACGCGGAAGTGAAGGGGGGCTCCTGAAATTTCGACCACCTGGATTTCTTTAACATGTACTGACATCGCATAGCAGACGGTCGCCATTGCGTTTCGCCTCCATGAAAACGTGGCCGCCGCAGCCAGGTTTTAATGCGAACTCCGGCTCAGTAGCCGAGCGTCGTTACCACTGAGCCACTGCGATAGGTACACATATCTTGTCCAGAATATCCATATTATCATTTTCTCTTGTTTTTTCCGAACAACCGACCAGAATCAGACACGAACACAGGCCGTCTTTAGGAGCAGCCTCGAGCCTCCAGTAACGGCAGCACTGATGTTTTCGAAGTAAGGCTATGGGTAATGAGCCTAAACTAAAGCTGCAGCAAGGTCAGGTGATGGCAGGGTCTTAAAGGGGTTGGGAAGGTGTCTTCCAAGCCGGATAGCCACAGTGCGTCGCGGCTGGGCTGCTAGAACACCCGCCTTTTCGTGGAAGGCACGAGCTTGGCTCTGTTGTCGAGCACCGCACCTGTGCGCTGGGTACAAGCGGGTTTCCTCGGTCACTAGGGCCTTGCCAGACGTAGGCTAAATGCGTGATCGGTGTCGCGAGTTTCCTTCCCGGGAGGAGCTGTTGTGACCCTGCCTCCATCTCGACTGTCTTAGCGCCTGACAGTCGAGATGGAGGCAGGGTCACAACAGCTCCTCCCGGGAAGAAAACTCGCGCACAAAGGGAGGTGGTTTACAAACGCTTCTCGCCGTGGCGATGGTCTGGGCTCGGAAGTCAAAGTCTGTGTTGCATGACCTGCGAACTGGTAGCTTCTGGACAGGAAGGTGGAAATACAGGAGGAACATGACGAACCCCAGCAAATGCCCTTCCCTTCGGGCAGAGGTTCACCAGGCTTCTTCCTTACAGAATTTCCGGCAGGGGAGAGGTTCAACCACGACCGTCCCTTCGCAACCTTTACTGCGGAAACAATTTTGAAAGTTTGATTCCTTGGTGCTTCTAAGTAACATATTGAATCGGCCTGACCCTTTCAAACTCACTGATTTCTCAGTGATAATAAAAAAACATGATGGGAAAGAATGAAATAAGTGAACTTATATTATTTCATCCTGACAAAAAAAATTGCCAATGCATAAAGTGACCTCAAGAGCTGCACGTAGGTTTCCGAACTTCTAGTGTTCGACAGAATGAAGATGAGGGAAAAAAAGAAGATAGTGCTCCTACCTGCTTGCAAAATTCGATACTTTAAGCATCTGAAAAATTTCGCTGCTCCTTAATTGCGCCTTAAGGGGATGATGTCTGACAATGTTTCGGGATGTACAAGCGTGACAATGAGAGATGCGCTGAATTCGTTTTCGTTCCGAGAAGCAACGCTCGACACAGGAGAGACCAACACTGGGAGCGCCGCCGGAGGACCCTTACTCCAACTGGACGCTAAACCTCTATAAGCGCACGAAACGCCGCTTCGCTAAATGGCAACAAGTCGTGGCTGTGGGTACCACTCTCGCGCCTAATAACACACTACCATCTCCTTCACTCATCATATAGAAGCCGAACCCATCGTCTATTAAACGACGCAAGCTTCCACCTCTTCCGAAGAACGACTTCGAAATCGTAATACGGCCGAAGAAAGGCCTCCTGGTCAATACTTTGACCAACCACCAAGTACCCTGAGCTTTATCTCAAGCCTGTGAAAATCAAGTAGAAGATTCTAAATTCCTGGTTTGTGTGCGGCCGGGCTCTAACATCATTATAATTACCACCCCTCACCAAGTGGTAGCCGAAATACTAAGAAAAATCACCCAGGTCACGCTTGAAACCGTGAAATACCTTGTCAACACATACGTGGCGGCACCAGATGGAGTATCGAGAGGAGTCATACACAGACTGGAACACAACCCCTCGGCAGGCGAGCTCATGGCCCATCTCAGAGTTCGAACCGAAGGAGTTCAAATCATGGAATCCCGCATGCTATATATAATTGGTTTTTGGGGGAAAAGAAATGGCGCAGTATCTGTCTCATATATCGTTGGACACCTGAACCGAGCCGTAAGGGAAGGGTAAAGGAGGGAGTGAAAGAAGAAAGGAAGAGAGAGGTGCCCTAGTGGAGGGCTCCGGAATAATTTCGACCCCCTGGGGATCTTTAACGTGCACTGACATCGCACAGCACATGGGCGCCTTAGCGTTTTTCCTCCATAAAAACGCAGCCGCCGCGGTCGGGTTCAAACCCGGGAACTCCGGATCAGTAGTCGAGCGCCCTAACCACTGAGCCACCGCGGCGGGTCCCGCATGCTAGGTAAATCAACGACAGCGGTAATCACGCTCAGCTCACCGACACCTCCCCGTTGGGCCCATTACAACGGGGGAGAAACGGCATGATAGCCCTACAAACCCACCCGACAAGTCTGCCACGTATGCCAAAGCATCGGACACAGATCAGAGGTGTGCCGAACACCAGACATGGCGCGAGTGATCTAGATGAACTCTATACCTGCTCCCCACGCTGCGCAGCCTGCGGAGAGGCCGACAACACGGGATCTCAGGAGTGCCAAAGACGCCTTCATCCCGACACTTGGCGCCACCAAAAGAATGCCTGCCTTCTGAATAAAACGGGGAACTTGCAAGGAAACCAGCAGAATCCACCAGGGCACACCAAATCATCTAAACATCTAAGCAGAACCGACAACCCCCCAACGTACGAGTCAGGTGGTTCAGCTCGGATCAAGAAACCTCATCGCGCTCCCGGTCGAGACAACGTTCCCACTAGAGACCTGGAACGGACCTACACCATCCAGAGGACAGATCCTCCATCCCGTCAACGTCTAACGGAAAGAAGAACCACAAAAGATCAACGAAAAAGACACCACCCAACATCAATCACCATGTGAGTTGGCCAAATTTAAGCGTCTCTCACCCCTCAAACATCTGCTCTAAATGTGCCCAACTAGAACAACACAACACACACCTTAGGAAACAAGTCAATAAGCTAAATCGGCGCTTTCAGCGCCTAGAAGCACGACAACCTGCTCAGTCAGCACAACATACACCAGGCACTAAGACTAGGGAATTAAGACTCAATGCGCAAGTAATGGCATCTCCGACAGAACCCCCTAGTCTTGCAAGCTTTCTAGCTACAATTCAAACGCTCATCACCCAGCAACAGCAGTTTTTCACCCAGACGCAAGCTCAGACGCAGACCAGTACAGAGCTAGCGCAGGCCGTAGCTCAGCTCCAACGCAGAGTCCGCGTCCTGGAACACGGCCTACGCAAGAGAGTGGACGACATAAACAACTTTAGAGCCAAGGTATACAGGCGCATTAACAACATAAAAGACGTCAGTAACGCAGAAAGCAGCCTCGATGGCAGCAAGTACTAACACTTCTAGAGACATTCCAAATCAATTGGAAATATGGCAGTGGAACTGACGCTCGTTCCATAAAAAAGGACCCTCGTTACAACACTTCAGACCTCCCCTGCTCCACCCGACATCATCTGCCTTCAAGAAATAGGAACGCAATCCGCCACCGTAAGAGGCTACTACATAATTTTTAATCCCGATTCACCAAGCGTCGCTGTGTATGTATTCAAATCCATAGCCTCTGTGGCCCACTCCACCTCAGTTACCGGGATTAGTCACATATTGCTAGAAGTCCTCCCACAACAGCTGGGGGAACACAGCACCTTTATATTGAACCTATATAGCCCACCTCGTCTGCCACAAAAACAATTTGGAAACATACTCCAGGATTGTGATCGAATAGCAGGCAAACACCAGTTTATTAGCGGGCCTGAACGCGACTCATACGGCCGAGGGGTATACAAAGGACACCAGAAAAGGCACCTCCCTGTTGAAAGAAGCAGACAGGGAAGGCCTCGGGATGGCAACAGACTTTAAGACACCTACCAGAATCGGCAACAGCGTGTGCACACACCACTCCTGATCCATCTTTTACAAGGAGCTCTACTAACTTCATATAGACCAAGCTCGGTGATACTGTAGGGAGTGGTTATTACATCCTGAGCACAGATATCTCCACTACGAAGCTCAAATGTTTCATTAGGGATCCGAAGATCACTTATTGGGAAGCGTTTCGTAAATTTCCCCCACTCGAGGGAAGGATCACGAAGGATCAGAATGGACACGACACATACGGATTACTGATGCTTTCAATACTCAAACCATAAAACGCATGGCCGCCACTCCGGAAGTCGATCGACATCCTCTACAGTTGTGGGAGTCAAGAAAGAAACTCATAAGACGTTGGAAACAGCAGATACTCAATAAACAACTCCGCCTGCGCATTGCCTCCATCACAGAGGAAGCTCATCAATATTCCACCCAACTTGCCCAACAAAATTCGGTACGCTTCTGTGCCGCCTTGAAAGGAACCGCCAGTGCTGCTCAAACCTGGTCCATCCTCTGAAGTCTTATTGGTCCCGATAAAGCCAAATCGGCCACAAATCGTACACACCAAACAATACCTCAACGATTCCATGCGACCGACAAGGAACTCACGGACGCTTTGTGGACGCGTTAGATTGGTGACACTCCAATACCACCTTGTCCAACCACCTACAACGGCCTTCAAAACCTCGCACTTGATGCCCCAATAGCAATAGCTGAGGTGCAAGCCGCAGCCCGTGCATCGCAGCGCAACATCGCTCCTAGAGCAGATAAAATCACAAACGCCCTGCTTCGTCACCTCAGTCATGCGCACATCAAAGCCATCACTGACTATATAAATGATGAACTCTGGGAGCAGGGCAATGTACCTCAGGATTGGCGTCATTCCGAAATTATCACCGTTCCCAAGGCCGGCAAGCGACCGTCACTTGATTCATTCCGGCCCATCTCTGTAACATCATGTTTAGGAAAAGTCTATGAACGGGTCGTTCACACCCGCTTCCAAGTATATATTGAAGACAATTATCTCTTCCCCCTACTATGGTTGAGTTCCGGCCAGTGCTTTCGTCCCAAGGCGCCTTCCTGCTCCTGCGAGAAGTACTTACCAACATCCCCAGAGGTCAAGAAGACCTCTTCTTGGCCTTAGGTTTAAAGGGCGCCTTCGACAACATATCCCACGAGGCGATCCTTCGAGCCGTAAATGAGCTTAACGGCAGAGAAAAGGTCTTTGCGTACGTGCGCGCGTTCCTCACTGGCCGCACGGCGACGATAGGCATCGGACAAACCAGCTCTAACGTCAAAGATATGTCGCACAAAGGCACACCTCAGGGAGCTATTATTTCTCTCCTGCTTTTAAACTTTGCTATGCTCAGGCTATCGCATGCACTGCAAGTACTTCCAAATGTAGGCTTTACCATATACGCGGATAATATAACTATAAGGGCCACAAAGGGTTTCCTGGGCCAAAACGAAACCACCCTACAATCGTCGAGGACTTCACCTCGAAAAGTGGCCTCCATTGCACCCCGGAGAAATCGGAGGTCAAACGAGTACATGGTCTGAGATGCGTCTCTCCACATCTCATAGACCTTATGATCGAGGGTCAAGCCATCCGGGAAGTCAACCCGATCCGCATTCTTGGTCTTTGGATACAGAGCAACCTTCGTGTTACCCACTCCATCCAGACTCTCAAAACCACTGCAAACCACATAGCTCGCATGATCAGCCGCATTACCAAGCATTGCCAAGGAATGCGAGAAGACATTCTTCGGCTGGTGCAAGCACTGGTACGTAGCCGAATCACATACGGACTGCGCTTTCACGCGCTACAAAAAGAAAGAGGAGCAGCATGTTGACACCACCAAAAGAGGGGTAGACAAGACGGCCCCTAAGCGCCCTAAAACATCTCGACGGAGTACTAGACCGCACTAGGAATCTTCAACACCTTTGTGGAACTAACAGAATCTATCCGTGCATCTCAAACACTAACTCTTCAGACAACCCAAGCTGGGCGAGCTATCCTACGCCGAGTAGGCACAGTTGCGGACATTCGCGCACTAGATGCTCAATCCTGCCTAGAAAAACAGCAAAGGAAATACATCAGCATGGTCCCGATATCGAAACATGCTTAAAAACGTTCACACAGGCAGCCGACGAGCGCGAGTATCCTACTTACGCCGACGCCTAGCCAATTCCCCGAACGTGGTTTATGTTGACGCTACAGCATACCCGGACAATGGCAAGTACCCAGTGGCAGCAGTAGACCACCGCTTCTCCACTCTATTCACTCCTTCTGTAAAAGCCGAAACACTAGTGGCCGCGGAGACCACCGCCGTGGCCATTTCCATTAGGCATTATGATTTCCAGTGCCAAAGTTTTCAAGTGAGCACAGACTCGCAACACGCGTGTCAAAACTTCCTGAGGCCGACTTGCCAAGCACGTCAATCGGCTTATGGGTACTGCACCGCTCAGCAAGCACCACCAAGTCACATAGACCCCAGGCCACAAGGGACTGGAGGTAAATGAGAGGGCACATGTTTTAGCTCGAGGCATCATCAACCGAGCGGGGCCACAAACCGTGCCCACTTTTACCCCTCTACCTTCGATGTATAACGAACGCCTCGAGTTTCGGCGTGTTCAATTGATACAATTCCCTCCACCTCACAGGGAATTACTTACCCCAGATGTCGTCTCTTGGCGGCAGATATAAACTAACACATTTCCAAACCTACCATAGACTACATCTCATACCCCAACATTATACTCCGATACCTGTTCCTAGTGCCAGGCCTGGCCTACACTCTTCCATATTTCGTAGGGATGTGGGGCCAAGCCAAACACCCTACAGACGGAAAACACGTCTTTTAGGCGGTGGGAGGCGCTGCTGACCAGCGATAACCTGGAGGACAAACGGGCCCTTATACAACAGGTCCGCAGGGCAGCTCAAGATAGTGAAGTCCTGGAATGAGGGCCCCACCCATAAGCTCGCCCAACTCCCCTTCACTTTACTAATAGCCGTAGTGGACGGCTCTGCTCTGCTGGGAACGATCGGCTAAGTTTCGGGTGGCTGGTTGTGGCATTTTCTCTCTGCGTCTTTGCGCGGTAAGCCAGTAAGCCCGGGCTATGTCCACCCAGTCTCCCGGCCAGGAGAGTTCCCTCTGGTCGGCTTATCTGTCCACTGATCTCCTACCGTTGGAAGCTTTTTTGCGCAGTGGTGTCGGCAGTATCCCTGTCGCGCTGGTGCCTAAGGATGGTGGTGCTATCAAGATGAACAACCCTGGTGGTGTTCGGGCTGCTCTCCAGTCGGCGACTTCTCATTATGAGTCAATCTCAGAGGTTCGCCAGTTTGGACGTGGCGGGATTCTGTGCAGATCGCCAGACCTCGCCTGTGTAAGAGATTTACTAAACTCCTCATCCTTTGCCTCCCTTCGGGTAAGTTCCTTCATCCCTTCACATCTGGCGTGCACGAAAGGTATTGTACGAGGCGTAGACTCTTCCCTGTCTCCGGCAGAGACTCTTGAGCTTCTGTCGGCTGCAGGTGTTGTTGCTGTGCACCGCTGTAGCCGGGATATAAACAACTTGCGGATGCCCACTCAATCAGTGATTGCTACCTTTGCCGGGACTCCCTGCCCCTCTGAAATCAAGGCATGGCCTCTAATTTTTCGGGTAGACCCATTATCATCTCGGCCTCTGCAGTGTAACAACTGCTGGCGCTATGGACATAGCGCCGGCGGTTGCAAATCCAACTTGAGGTGTTGCAACTGTGGGGATGGTCATTCAACGAACACCTGCACTGAGAAGAATGAGAAGTGTTGCCTTTGCGGTGGTGCTCACTCTGCAAACTACTCAAATTGTCCCTCTCGAGCTCAGGAAATTCAAATTCTGGAAATAATTCGCAGGAAACGCTGTTCGCGCCGTGACGCTATTTCAGAGGTCAAAGAACGTGCCCACGGTTATGCCGGTGTGACCGCTCGGCAAGGTGTCATGTTAGACTCAACGCTGTCCCAGGCAATTGCGGCTGCTGTGGAGGCTTCGATATCTAAAATGGTAGAAAAGATTGTCGCAAGTGTGTCGTAGTGCCTTACAAATGTTCTAGTGACTCAGATTACACATGCCATGCAGGCAAGTTTGGCGCCTCTTTCGACAGCAATTCCCTCTCCTCTTATCCAGTCTCCAATTCCAGTAGAATCACAACCCCAGGAACAAACTTCTGTGCCTTCCGCTGTACCTACCTCGGGTACTTCGAGGGATGTTGATATAATGTATGATTCCGAGATGGTGGAGCCTAATGCGCGGCTTCTTAAGCGCAGTGGGTCCCCCATGTCTCATTCGTTGTCTTCTCTGGGCACCCAGCCCAAATCAAAGAAGAAGCAGCTTGGCACTAAACCCAAGGATACCATTTTGGAGTAGGCAGTTGCTGCTGCTAGACTTTCGCAACCATAGCGTCGTTGCGAGTTCTGCAGTGGAACTGTCGCTCTATTCTTTCCGCTTCCACAGATTTACACTGCCTTTCTACTCAGCTTAATCCGGATGTCATAATTATGCAAGAAACGTGGCTTTCAACCGACAAACATTTTCATATCAAAAATTACCGTTCATTTCGCCTAGACCACCAGTCAAGAGGCGGGGGTTTACTAACTTTAGTCTCTTCAAAATTTTGCCACAGGGCTGTGGTATCTTTTCAACAAATGTCTCCTGACTGTGAGATTTTGGCAATAGACTTTGTACTTCCTGGGTGCTCTCCATTTTGAATAGCAAATTGTTATTTCCCCAATGGAGTCCAGGATGTTAGACCTCTGGACTTTTTACTCGTAAACTGTAAAAACCCAGTTCTCGTGGCTGGGGACTTCAATTCTCACCATGTGTCTTAGGGTTTTAGGACTAATACATGCGGCAAGCGCCTTTGGGACTGGGTTTCTGATCACAACCTGATGTGCTTAAATTCAGGATCGGCCACTTATCTTCGCTCACACACTCAATCTGTTTTAGATCTTATGTTCATTAGTCCTGGAATTGGCGTAACGAATTGGTCGACAGTTGATAGCGGCACCTCAAGTGATCATAAACTTATTCATTTTGATATCATATGTCGTCTTACTCCGGCGTCTTCTCAGTTGCAGTCACATGTAAATTATGACAGATTTCAGACGGCGTTGCGCTCTGCCCTTGCTCCAGTGTCTAACATCGCCGAGGTCCACCAGTCAGCAAGCATATGTCTGGCTATTGAGGAAAGCCGTAAAAAGTCGGAGTTCCTGGTGAGGCCAACAAAAGGGAATTCTTCTAACTGGTGGAATGCGGACTGTACAAGAGATTACAGGCGGAGGAAGGCAGCATGGAAAAAGCTTGTTCATAACCAATGTCCGAATAACTGGAGTGATTATAAATTTATTGCAGCCACCTTTAAACGCACAGTTTCTCGCGCAAAGGAAAAATATGACTCAGAACACTTCGATTATCTTTCAAAGGCGGGCAACCAACGTGCACTATTCGGTTTTCTACTGTCTAGGAAACAGCTCATGTCCTCTCATAATTTTCAGTCATTAGTTATGTCACCTGTAGAAGCTATCCAGGCGGTTGAATTAATAGGCACAGGCCTGCAAAAGCGGTTCTCGTCTTTACTACCTTTGCGACCATTGTTGTTTGCACCAGTCGTGCCAAATGATAATGCCTCACAAGTAAATCTATCAGAGCTTTCACACGTTGTCCAGAGATTGCCACCTGCTGCTCCTGGTCCTGATGGTGTTACCACAAAGATGCTCAAGATTCTATTTGAAGAGTCTCCCAAGTCCTTATTGCACCTAATAAACTACTCTCTCAAACACGCTTGGATACCTTCTGAGTGGAAGCTGTCCAAGGTGATCCATTTACTTAAATATTAGGGTGGAGGCTATGAATTGGATAATATTAGGCCAATTTTTTTAACACCAAACGTGGTAAAGTTGATAGAAAGGGTGTTACTAATTCGGGTGTCAGCCATTGTGGATCGCAAAAGTATACTCAGGCCGTGCCAACTCGGTTTCCGCCCACGGTGTTCGGTATGGAATGTACATGCTGATCTTGAGAGCAGAATTCTCCTTGCTCGTCGTCAACGCCTGGTCGCGGCTTTGGTTACGTTAGATGTCGCCAAAGCTTACGACAGTGTAGAACACTCCATCCTGATACATAGGCTACAGTCTCTTCAATTTCCAGATTATATAGTTGCATGGATATCTGCATTTCTTCATAACAGGGAATTCTTTTCCGTCCATAATGCTGTTCATTCAAAGAGGTATAGACAAACGCGAGGTGTACCGCAAGGAGCTGTTCTTTCTCCTGTGCTCTTTAATATTCTGTTAAGCTCAATTCCTCTCCACCGCCATGTACGCACTTACGTCTATGCGGACGACATTGCGTTTTTTGCTGCTGCGCCGGATATACATTCTCTGTATGGTCCGTTGCAGTCATATTTGAATACACTTGAGCACTGGTTGAGCGCATTACACCTGAGGTTAAATGTTGGCAAGTGCGCCACTCTTGTTTTCCCTCTATTCACTCCTGTAGTGGTCTCTCTCACTTGCCAGTTAAAAATAATACCGCAGGTTGAATCCCTAAAATACCTAGGGGTCATTTATGACAACAAACTCACCTGGTGACCTCACATTGACCATGTCGCGGCGAAAGGGGCTCGTGCCGTGGGCATGTTACAGAGATTATGTCATCACCGGTACGGCATGCGCAGAGATGCGCTAATAATGATCTACATAATGTATGTCAGGCCAATTTTAGAATTTGGATCAGTGTTGTTTTTAGGCTCGGCTACATATAAACTTCGCCCTCTCGTCCTTTTAGAGAGGGAAGCACTTCGCATGTGCCTCGGCCTTCCAAAATTTGTGGCTATCAATGTGCTGTACCATGAAGCCCGCATTCCGTCTCTCTTATCTCGACTTCCATTTTTAACTGTGCAAACTTACCTCAGGATCTATGAATCCCATTCCCACCGTTCCCAAAGCATTTTCTGTTCTCAGCCGACCTCCTTTTTTGGTGTCCCCTGGTCTCGATTCAATTCCCCTCAGGTAGTGTTTGTGCAAAGATTACTTCAGCCTTTAGATGTAAACATTTATGATATCCTTCCTGCGCTTCGCAATGGGCCCACTATCCACATTGTTTTCGACGACATATTCCCAAAAAATGCAAAACTTTTGCCACCGAGTGTTTTAAATGGTCTTCTAGAAGATCATCTGAGGACCCTACCTACAGATATAGCAACAGCCACTGATGCATCGCAATGCAATGAAAAAGCAGGTGAGAAAATATTTTGCTGGCATTTAGACTGGTTCTTTTCTCTGCGCCTTCCAGATTTCACCCCTATTTTTCAAGCAGAGTTTCTAGCAGTTGTACTTGCTCTACGCAAGGTAGACCCCTCTATTACAGCAGTTGCAGTAATTACTGATTCTTTATCTTTGTGTTCGTCCCTCGCTGCACATGTCGACGGTCCCATTTTATCAACTTTCTTATCCCTACTGCCTCCGCATTTGAGCCTTGTTCATTTAGTATGGGTTCCCTGTCACAGCAGTGTGACAGTAAATGAGATTGCTGATAATCTCGCAAAGGCTTCCCTCAGCGGCCCCGTGTTGCCAATCATCCCGGCTACAGCCTATATTACAGCATCTAGATTTCGGCGACGTGCGTTTTTAAGCACGCAAGACACATCACTTTTAACATCGGCGGATTATGAGCAACTTAAATATTATTGGAACAGGAAAATTTTTTGCTCTCGGCAGATTGAAGTATCACTGACTAGGCTGCGCTGCCGCATCCCTCCTCTAAATTTCTATTTACACAAGTCGGGTTTGGCGCTCTCTCCTCTTTGTGCATTTTGCCGTGAGCCTGAATCTATTGAACATTTTTGGCTGTATTGTCGCCGATTCAACTCTCTGAGAAAAAGGTTGCTGGAGGAGCCCTTGCAGCATCTTGGTCTTAGTTTGAGCAGCCCGCTCTTGCTATCATTTGGCGCCACCACATTTGGGTTCAGCCACAGATCTGTTTGTACCGCTGTTCTAAATTTCCTGATAGAATCTCACCGACTGCCTTGCTAAGTGTTCCAACCTTTTCTTTTCTATCAATTATTACATTTTAACTAAACCATAATATTTAATCCCTCTCTTTATTACTATTCTTAAAATTTTAAAATCAAAACACTCATCCCTTTTTTGTTCATGACGAAAAATTCACCGGTGTTGCGCTCCCACGTGCTTGTCCTTTTTGTTAACTGCGTTCAGGTGAATAGCCACCCGATTCTTGGGCGATCCCCCAGTGTGGGTATGTGCCATCTTTTGATAGGCTAACAACCACAACAACAACAATTTCGACCACCTGGGGATCTTTTCCGTGCACTGACATGGCACAGCGCACGGGTGCTTTAGCTACGCTGCGAATTATGTGATATTGTGGATGGACCCTTCGAGGGAGGGGCTTCCCAACGAGAGGTGCATTTATGTGTCGAGAGATGGCTATAAGGGTTGACTGGTTAGCCGGTATGTTGATTCGAAGAAAGGAGAGTATGTGGCGGCCAGTGGCGCTCGTGGCAAGTCCAAGGTACTGTGTCTGAAGGTGCGCGTCAACTAGTTCCTTATTGGTGTTATGCATGCCGAATGCAAGGAGTTTGGCTGCGCAAATGCTACGAGGTAGGTTCAGGGCTGCCTTAGTCAAGGCGGACTATGACGTTAACGCGTTTTGGTTTCCGTGCGGTTCAATTTCAGATATCAGTTTGCGTATAGAATGAAGCTAAGCGAAATACATGCACTACTTTCATGTTGTCCGCTTTATCTAAGCGTTTGTCAAGGGAGGATATTCGGCGTAGAAGGTGCAACCCGGATTTGGTGGAGGCCTTGAGTTTTTTAAGGGTATGTTCATTTGGTCCACAATCCTGCAAGTGGAGGCCAAGGATGAGGAGGGCGGGTGTGATGGGGACTGGGGATCCATTTAGATCGATTAGGATGGGCCAGTTAGCGCCAGATTTTGGCCTACTTAGAAAGAGTGCGGACTTAGGGGGGGGGGGGTGAATTTGAGCCCGATGAATGACGCGTGAAAGGAGATGGTGTCTGCTGCTAACTGAAGAGTTTCCTCAATTTCCCCGTCAGAGTCAGGAGTGGTCCATGTGGTAATATCATCATTTTACAGGGTACGCTTAACAATAATAATAATAAATGGTTTTTTTGGGGAAAGGAAATGGCGCCGTATTTGTCTCATATATCGTTGGACACCTGAACCACGCCGTAAGGGAAGGGATAAGGAAGGGAGTGAAAGAAGAAAGGAAGAAGGAGGTGCCTTAGCGGAGGGCTCCGGAATAATTTCGACCACCTGGGGATCTTTAACGTGCACTGACATCGCACAGCACACGGGCGCTTCGGGTGTGGGATTAGAGCCAGTTTGTGAGCTGGGGGATGAGAGCAACGTTAAAGAAAAGGGGAGAAAGGATCGCCCCTTGAGGGGTTCCGAGCTCTCCGAGTGTATAAGGGGGTGTGGTAATCTGATCTATGTGCAAGAAGGCAGTGCGGCCCGAGAGAAAGGCGCGAGCGTAGGTTTAGGTTTTAGGTCCTACTTCTGGAGCTTGTAGTTCCCGTAAGATGGCATCGTGTCGAATTCTGTCAAAAGCCTTGGTGAGGTCAACTGCCAGGATAGCTTTAGTGTGGTGAGGATGGTATCATAGAGCACATCATGCGTAATTTAAACTAGGGCGTCCTCCGGAGAGATGCGCACGAAAGCCGAGCGTCCTGTGGGTGAAAAAGTAGTTGTCTTCTTTTTACGTTGTTAGCCGAGCAAGAATTATGTGCTCGAAGACCTTGCCTAGACAGGATGTAAGAGAAATTGGGTGGATGTTTTCTAGGGTGATAGGCTTGTGGGGTTTTCGACTAAAATGATTTCTCGAAGCTTTCATGAGGCAGGGAGAGCACCTGCCTCCCAAAATTCGTTAATGTAGTTGACTAAGTCAGAGGTGAAAGCATCGTCATGATTTCGGATAGCTACATTGGTAATTTGATCGTCTCCGAGAGCGGTATTCCGTAATTTCAATAGGGCGGCGCGAAATTTTGATTCTGTAATAAGGACATCAAAAGTGAACTGGTGCGTGCACGCATAATCAGGGTACTTGCAAGGGAGACCGGGAGTGGTATAGGTGCATTTCACCAGCGCGGGAAAGGCGTCGGTGTCCTGTCGATGGTTGTGAGCGAGGCGGCGAATGCTAAGGCGCGTCTGGGACTTAGATTGCGTGGGATTGCGTGAGATTGGATTTCGATTCCAGATATTCCCATGTGAGACCCCACGCGAATATCTATTTTAAATGAAAACATGTGCCATGCGCTGTATTCTGTCCACTTTGTCGATAAGATAAGCCTGGTGTGGGGACAATGCCATAGTGGTATATTCAAGTATCGGCGGAACGAGGTTTTTAAAAGGGGTTAATTTTACATAAGGCGGTGCTGTAGCCAGTTTTCGATGCAAGAAATTGAGCTGCCTGAATGCTTTGCACTTGTCTTATCATCGTGAGCGTCCCATTTTAGCATGCGCGAGAAGGTTACACCCAAATATTTTAGGCCGCTGCTTCTTTAGTACTACTTGAACTATCAAGCTCATCGTATGCGTCTGGCCAGACCAGATAAGTGCCGATGCCCAGGTGCTGTCTTTCACTAGTTTTCCTTAACTGTGTGAATAGCTTCCTTGACGACATACCTTGACTCTAGCAGCTCATCAAATGCGGTGCCTTTCATAGCTGCATAATTTAAAAGGCCTAGGAAGGCACTTTCCCAGTCCCTGTGGCATGCAATCGCTAGGTGTGTAGCCTCTTTCAGGGTGCACATGCTTTCCTCCATAAGCAGCTCACCTCATGGCGTATCTCGCTGGTCCTCATAACTAAGACTGCTTCTGACACTAGTTTGGGTGGTGTCCTATTCGGCCTTTTTGGAAAGGAGCGGTGGCCTTCCGGTTGAGCATCCGCCTCGCATGCGGGAGGCGGATGCCCCAGTGCCGCCGGATACCGACAGGTGATACAATGGGTACAAGCTGCCCCTGGCCTAGTGCTCGACTTAATAAGGATGAAAAGCTTGAAAAATTGGTGTATGACCCACCTTGAGAATGAAAATACCTGGTGCCATGGCGCTCTTCGGCCGCATATGCCTTTGCGCTATAAAAATTCGGCATCATCATAATAATCATCATAATCATCATCATCATCTTTTTACTCGATCTTGGTGTATGCACTCCTGGGCTTTCGACAAGCGGATGCGAGATGGCCTGGATGCTGGCAAGGAAAGTAAACGACAGGGTCTGTTTCCCTCGACCGTTGTTTATTCCCGCCCCATTCTAACGCTTTTCTTACCGAAGCTGCTTTTTGCACAATTTCATTCCGGCAGCTGACCGGGAAGTGGCAGGGCTCCTTGTAGCTGAAGCATCGGATGACCTTCATCTCCCTTCCCGATGTTTCCTCGCTCTCATCCTGCCGAATTTGAAACTCCGAAACCGCTTTTGCCCCACTATTTCGGCCTCTACTAGTCCCTCTTCATGACCCTGCACAAGGCTCTCGCTCGCCAACAAGCACAGAACGCACTGTTACGTTTACGTACTTAGGCCAGGGAATACAGAAGACAACTGAGGCTTCAGTAGGACACGAAAAAAATCTTTACTAAACGCAACACATGTGTTGGAAAATAGGAACCAAAGTAATTCTTTTTTTTTTGATAGCGCGTACTTACTACTCTAAGTGTTGTAGAAATGTATCCTAAAGGTAAAGCCGGAATGCAGAGCTTTCTTTTGCTAAAAATTCAATGGTCTTTTAAGATAAAAAAATATGTGCTGTATAAGAAGTGATGAAATAGGTCAGCAGTTAGGCGGATGCCCTTGCGGAATAATGAATCCAAACCGGAAGTTTTTAATTCTGCGACAACGTGCTCAAGCACCGCACTTCGTTGTAACTGCTGCGCATGCATATATTTTATTAGCTTGCCCAATGACACCTTTACATTGGACTGGCTTGAGCTAGCTTTCTTCTACCAGCCAAACACTCTCTGTTTTAGTCAGGAATGTTTTACCACCTGCTTGGCAGCTGCGTCAATAATCGTCTTGTCCAAAAACTCTAGACTTGGCATAAACATCATAAAACTGAGATTCACTGAAGCTGATCTGCGTGGAAAAAATTAATTGTTCCAACTTTTCTTACAAATAACAGCAATATTATATGTATATTTTAATAACAGCAAAGATGGCTCTTTCCAAATCTGCATAAGACTAGTATGGTGAGCTTGCGGGTGATGCCGTGGCCCTTGTACCAGCCCTGCTTCTGAGCTAATTGGATAACTGATGCTTGGAATTCGTTGAAAACTGTACGAAAAACAGCTTAAAAGACAGGACTAGACAAAAACGACAACACTGTGCTTGTATCAGCGTTTTAAGTTTTCATCGAATGCTGTCGATCATCTGCTTGCATGCATGGTTGGCAGCAGGAATATATCTTGCGCAATATGAGTGGTACGAAACAAAACGGTGGTTGGAAAGCGATACGCTCTTGGTGCCATGCGGACCCGTTCCGCCAAAGTTCCTTCTGCTTTCACATGCGTACGGAGGTGGAATACCTTGAAGACCAATAAAGAAGTTTTACAAGGATCATCCCAAAATTAAGGCGTCCAGTTCTTTTATTTATTCGAATGAAATGCTTACTTTAAGCAAATGAAAAATACCTTAAAAGGCAGACCGTTCATCTACATTTTCAAATAATCGCTCTAACGGTCTATGCATTTTTGCAGACGCTGGGGTAGTTTTTTATACCCATGTCATACGATCTCGCCGCCGACGGTGAGGGAGCGTTTGACCGCATCTTTCACTTCGTCATCATCGGTGAAGCACCTTCCAGCGAGATGTTCGTTTAGCTTTGGAAACAAGTGGTAGTCACTTGGTGCCAAATCCGGACTGTAGGGTGGATGGCTGATGAGGTCCCATCCAAACTGCTACAGGAAAGCGACGGTTTGGCAGGCAACGTGGAGGTGAGCGTTGTCGTGGAGAAGATTCACGCCCTTGCTGAGCATTTTGAATCGCCAGTCTGAGTTTCCTAAGAGTCTCACAATATCTGACCTTGTTTACTATGGCGCCAGGAGTCATGAAGTCTACCAACAATACCCCTTTTCGATCCCCAAACACAGTTGCCATGACTTTGCCGGAAGATTGTGTTCGCTTGAATTTTGGCTTCGGCGAAGAGGAGTGCAGCCACTCACGTGATTCTTGTTTGGTGATAGGTGTGAAATGGAATGCTCAGGTTTCATCACCGTAACAATTGACTCCAAAAAAGGCTTCTTTTCATCTACATAACGCCCAATAAATTCGCGGGAGGAGTCAACGCGTTGCCGTTGAAGGTCGTCCGTGAGCATTCGCAGAACTCATTTGTCGCACACCTGATATTCCATCTTTGATGTCAAAATTCTATCAATAGTGCTTTTAGAAACGCCAGAAACCAAAAAGCAGACTTCGTCGAGTGTGATCCTTTGATCTCGCTGCAGCATTTCTTCGAACGTCTCGACTGTCTCATCAAAAATTGATGGTCTCCCGTTTCTTTGTTTGCCGTAAATTTCAGTGCGACCAGCTGCTAACTCCCTACCCCACTAGCAGACGTTTTAAACATCCATGCACGATGCTGCGTACACTTCCGTCAAAAGGCCATGAATTTCGATTGCTTGTACGCCTTTTGCTTTCAAAAATAGAATAATTGCGCGAACTTCGCACCTGCGGTAGCTACAAACGGGCGCTACATTTCAAATGCCTGCAGTGCCAAGACCGACAGTCGCTTTCGCGCTGAGTCATGGCTTGTTTAGAAAACGGGGAACAATGAATGGGAGCTGTGTTTTATGAGTTATGTTATGATTACAGTGAGCGCCGTTTATTACATTTTCAGCGGTTTATTTCCTTTGGTATGCGTTCTTTGCTTCAGAAGATTCAGTTTTCTTCCATTTTATTACCCGTATACCTGTGTCGAGACAAACAATTAAAAGGCGGATTTTAACCTGCTCTCTTGAAAACGCTATGTTTTATTGGCATTGCCTCGAGTCCTAAGAAAACTCTAGTGTCCTCTCCGTCTTTCCTCTCACTAAAGGGACTGCGAAGAAAAAGTATACCTGTAGCCATGGGCGCTGTGTTATGATAAAAAAAGAGATCATTCTCCCCGAAAACACTGGTTTTGCAGCTAGAAAAAAGCAAACAACGAATTACATGTATTGCTAAAACCGGTCATTTCTCGATTAAAATACAGGCGTCGACGCCGATTTTTGTGCGCGGCTGCTAGAGGCTACGCTGCACTACCTTTTGAATTTAAAATGGCGGCATGCCATCGCCTCCTCTAAGTACGTCACGGTTTTCATTCGGTTGGCTTCAAGAATTTGAAATCAAAATTCCGCGGGTTATAAATGTGCCTTTCGCTGCCGAAAAAAACGGTAACGTAGTCAAAAGGCGCCGGAGATTCCATTTTTATTCAGAACAGTAATTAGCTAAAAGTATTTTCAGTGCTTCTTTAAATATATGTCCCACTGGTAGACGCAGATTCTGGATGTGTGAACTGCTTTTTATGAACTTAAAGTTTTATGCAGCAACATATTATCTGCCGCTGAGATTTTTTCCGCGCATAACGGTCGGCAGTTTCATTTGGCAAGCATCCTTTTTTTTTTGCTGGATTAAAAGGTTCAAATTATTCTCCCCTTTCTTTATGAGGCTGTGTTAGGTTCCCGGAGCATTAGTTTCCCTTGCTCGCGCATGCATATGAAAGTAAAGCCTAATTTCACGTTAAAAGAAAATGGCGACCCGGATTGTCGGCTTCCTCAAAACCAAACCAGTTTCTTTCACCTGTTGACCGCTCAAAGTCGCCTTAATGAGGCAGTGTAAGGAATGCACCTGAGATTCAAAGTATGGCTGAGGTATTTTATCCTTTCTAAGGAGGCGCGGCACAAGATCCAACCATGCATATTCTGAAAGTAATCAGCTTGGATTTGAGGCTCATCTTGATTCGCTTTGGCGCCGTCTCTAATTATGTTCAAGCGGCAATGGTTTTGTTTTTGTAAGCTGTGGTACAGTTTATGTTTCCGTCTTTTTGCATTTCTTGTTCTTCCAATTCTTTCGACGTCTCAACAACTCTTGCGAGGCTGCTCTGTCATTTTTTTCGTGTATTATTTCAGGCAAGCTTAGCTCTCACTTGAGGTAACGACAAATGCGCCGATATTAGCCAACTTTAACGAAGAAAAATAACGTGAGGTTACTACTCCTACGCTTCTACTATTATTAATGCTGCTGTTTTTCCGGCTACTAATAATATTACTGCTACTGCGACTACAGCTGCTGTTACTGCTACCTCTGCCTCTACTACCTCTGCAACTAGTACTTCTCTACTAATATTACTACTGCAACTACTATTACACTTATAGGACCACTTTTTTATAATAATATTATAGTGTAGCACGAACATGTTAAGCTCGAATATTTTGATTACCGGCTATATCGAACCAAAAAAATTATTCCGCCTAAAACAGTGTGTGAACGCAGATGAATGCCGCACTTTATATTGAATTTTATTTTCCCCGATAGTCCGACATATTGAACGGCGTGCTGCGACCCTGCAAGTAGCGCTTCTCCTAACTAGCGCTCGGTTCAGTTTACGCGCGCCGATATTCGTCGAACGCGTGACCCTGGGAATCTTCTGCTGCGCAGCGCTGTGAAACCGTCTGAAGGCTAACATGGGGTGTCCTTCAGTGTGATCTTCGATGTCGTGTACTCATTTCTCACGCCATACAACTTTTGCGCGCTGCAGGCAGTCTAATTACCTACAACTTTTTCTAAAAGCATGATTTATTGCGCTATCTGCCATTACTGGTTTATGCTTTCATTTTGTTTGGCCATTTATAGGAGGTCCCGATACTGTCCCTGACCGTGTGGACTCCTTCTGTGTCTAAGTTTTGTAATGAATTCTAACCTTGCTGCAATATAAATTAATGGAATTCAATTGAAAAGTGTAGCGACTTGGGCTCGCTTCACAGAAACCAGGTGTACCTGAATTTTTATGAGTGTTTTTTTTTCTATTGATAGTGCGCCCGCGTCCGAATTAGACCTCTTACAATGGGAAGTGGCTATCTCCGCAGCAACGTCTGCTGCGGCTTCAGTGCTAAACAGGTTAGGAAAAGCAAACATCTTGTCCGAAGTGCGCTACTAGCATTTGCCGGCAAGTGGAACGTCACTGAAAGTAGCGCGTCTACGCTCTCAACACAAATACACCTATATGGCAGTGAAAAGGGAGTTATCTGTCCTCTAGCGCACTCCGATTTATAAAAGGGTGTTCGCCAGAGGACACTTTTACTTACTGTTTACTCTTTTTGTTTAGAGTGTATAACTTGGATGCAATGTATTCTTGCTTCTAGTTTGCAGATAAGCTAATCTCTCCGTTTTATGTATGTTTGGAATAATAGATACATCGAACTATTTAGGGATCTACTTCCAGTACGATACATGTTGGTTCTAACGTAATCGTGGAAGTCGAATAAATATTATTATTGACATCAATATTGCTTTTACTAGCATTGTAGACAGTAGTCTGCTGATTGTCCAAATTGGCGTGCACGTCCTTCTCCGACTTTCCGATCGTTTGGTGGCAGCGCGAAGCTTATGAAGGGGACATGCGATTACTTTTACAGCCCCACGTCTCATTCCCGCTATTCAGAGCCAAGTTGGGAAACACAAAGAAAGATGCACAAAACGAAAGCCAAATATAGAAAACCAGGAGCCGAATGAGAAAGAAAGTGATGCGTCCATCACTTGATATGCAGCTGGAAAGCGCAAAAATGCTGCCAATGAATGTGGATGCAGCATGCAGATGGCGAGCAGTTCATGTTAGGGAGGATAGACGCTCTACCGAGGGTAGAAAGAAGCTGAAAAAATGAGGTATATAAATAATTACACATGCGGAATCGAAATGAAACCATGAAGTGAGATACAACGACTCCTTGATGCGGAAGCGGATGCCCTGTGACCAGGATGTTGAAGTTCCGGGCAAATAGTCTGAAAACTGACAGCTTATGTGCGCAGGTACTTTAATGTTCGCTTCAACGGCCAAAGCTGCAAAGACAAGCATGCATAGAACTTGCGCAGGGTGTAAATGCTAAAGGTCAGACTTCTGTGAGAAACGATGGCCGTGACAGGTGAGCTGCGTCGACAGGAGGGGACTTTTTGGCGGGCCCTCTTAATCTTAGCGGGACGAGTGCGTATGAAATACTACGAAGGCACTTAAGCGCATGAAAAACCCCCCGACGGTCCCCAAGGCTACCCTGCAGTGGAACTCAATTTGAAATTGAAAAGTCAAAGTAAGTAGAGAGATACAACGCCTCGTTCATGCGGAAGCGGATGCCATGTGACCGGGATGTTGCAGTTCCGGGCAAATAGGCTGAGCCTCTCTACGCCTGCCAGGCATGAATACGCGGGAGAGTGAAGCAGAGGGAGAATTTAAAACATCGAATAATGGATGTTTACACTTGTCATCTGACCTCTCTTGGACACTGTCATAGCTAAGGTGAACGCAGGCAGCTCAACTTGGATAAGGGTTCCATCAAATGCAACGAACTAGACTACTGAACACTGGCAACTGTTCGCGCTGTGCAGTCGCTCAGCCAATTAAACAAATAGGAAGCAGTCAATGAGGTTACCTTTTCAAAAATTTGGCAGTGGCTTAGCTCGGCTATGCCAGGATATAGGTAGCGAAAGCTAAGGCATAGCATGGTTAGGCTTGCTTCATCTTGATTGCAAGTCCAAGTCACGTAGTTCTCCGGTTTCTTGAGCCCACTGAAGTGTCTTGGTCGCATTCCATCGCTCATTACAGGCCGTCTTCAGTGAAGCAGGACTCAGGTCTCTCCTCCGGCTGCTGTCACAGCTGCTAGCGATCGAGACATCGGACGTTAAACGTGCCTGTCTCGCGGCGGCATATTCACGGCGGCGTTTAGCAAGTCGTTCGGCACGCTGTCCGTCTTTTTCCTGGGCGATTCGTCACTCCGCTGTCGATTCCAGGTCTCCTCCTGCTTATAAGAATTGTCGCCATCCATACTGCCGCCTCAACTGTTATTGCGGCGCACGAAATTTCTCATTTTCAATGCTACGACATGTTATCAGGCATGCGACGCAGCTGGCGAAGCGAGCGGAGGCGAGCGCAACGACGAAGAACGTGGTGTGACGTCATACCTAATGGCGGCGGCAGTGAGCCGCGCGGTGTGACGTCATGCCAGAAGCGCGGCGAGCCAACACCCTCTAGATTAGATCAGTGTCTAGTGGGTATTGGGCGAGCGCGCGAAACGCAGTAACCGTCTCACATATCTCGTTGGACCCCCGACCCGTGCCGTAAAGGAAGGGATTTTTAAAAAAGGGAGGGAAAGAAGAAAGAGAAAACTTAAAATTAATCATAATTGGTTTTTGGGAAAGGAAATAGCGCAGTATCTCTCTCATATATTTTTGGACACCTGAACCGCGCCGTAAGGGAAGGAATAAAGGAGGGAGTGAAAGGAGAAAGGAAGAAATAGGTGCCGTAGTGGAGGACTCCGGAATAATTTTGACCACCTGGGGATCCTTAACGTGCACTGACATCGCACAGCACACGGGCGCCTTAGCGTTTTTCCTCCATAAAAACGCAGCCGTCGCGGTCGCGTTCGAACCCGGGAACTCCGAACCCGACCGCGATGGCTGCGTTGGATTTTGCGAAAATCGTGGCGCTGCGTAGCGGCGGAACTCCTGCGGCTCGGTGCTACTAATGGCGCATTCGCAGTAGTGACTAGCGAGCGAGAGAGAGAGAAATATCTCATGTGGATTAGCTCAGCTATTCCAGGATATGCGAAGTGAAAGATGTCGGCGTTCACTATGTTCATTAGCTTTGGCGCTGAGAATGTTCTAGACGGCGATGACTTTGAGCAAAGGAAGGGCGTATAACTGGCTCCCTGGATATGCGGACGCCTCATTCGTGTTTTGATACATGTGGCGGTGGTGAGAGAGAGATGTGGCCTGAATGCATTAGAGCTGACAGCGTTGTGGCTGGCATGCGGCACTGCAGCAATAGCTATGCCGCACCGTTTATTTGGTGATCTATCTCTCGCGATCAACCATTAACTGCATGCCACCTACCACGGTGGCGAAAAGCAAGCAGGCTTGTGCAGTTGGACACAAACGCCACTTACATGAAAGCGAGATTAAGGTCTCCACTGGCCAACGGAGCCGGTTGTGCGCCTTTTCTTACGTGAAAATGAACGGCCTTTGCAAAGTTGACAACGCCAATGAATTCTATGAACGCCGTCGGCTCACTTGTTTTGTTTGGGTTTTGAGGAAAAGAAATGGCACATTAACCGTCTCACATATCTCGGTGGACACCTCAACCACGCCGTAAAAGAATGCAATAAAGGAGGGAGCGAAAGAAGAAAAAGAAAACTGAAAACTGAAAGTTGGATTTTGAGGAATGGCGCGGAGCTGCGCAGCGGCGGCACACCTTTGGCTCGGTGCTACTAGTGGCGCATGCGCAGTTGTGACTAGAGAGCGAGCGAGAGACAAATATCCGCGGCGAGGCACGCATTGTGACGTCATGTGCCTCCTCGGAGCACCGCCACGTCGAAATCGCAATTTCGCTGCCAGTAAAGGTTTCGCTGGAAAATAACTGCGAACTTGGCTTCCCTGCATTGCTGGTGCAAAAGGGATAGCCATCAACGCTAGACGTATAGCAGCAGCGCCATCCAAAACAGTCGTCGTTAAAGAGCGCTAGTAGCATAGTTCAGCAGCTGGTATTTCTCACGGTTAGCAGTATAAGTTTCGTTGTAAAGGGCGTGCAGAGACAACATTAGCAAAAAGGCTGCTCCACCGTCAGGAAGATGCTGTACAGCGCTAGGTGTCGCCACCTTGGTATAATTAATGATGTCATCATTTATTTAACACTATTGGCCGAAGTCCTGAATTTATAAGTGACGTCACCAATCAATACCAATTGGACATATCAGTGACGTCACCAATCATTCACCAATTCGATGTACTAACGACGTCACCAATCAATCCCCAATCAGGTTGCTATATAGATTTACTATGCAGCCGCCATCGCGCCCGCCGCGGTGGCTTAGTGGTTCCGATGCTCCTCTACTGAGCCGGAGTACCCGGGGTTCGAACCCGGCCGCGACGGCCGCGTTTCGATGGAGGTGAAACCAAAGGCGCCCGTGTGCTGTGCGATAATAATAATAATTGGTTTTGGGGGAAAGGAAATGGCGCAGTATCTGTCTCATATATCGTTGGACACCTGAACCGCACCGTAAAGGAAGGGATAAAGGAGGGAGTGAAAGAAGAAAGGAAGGAGGGGTGCCGTAGTGGGGGGCTCCGGAATAATTTCGACCACATGGGGATCTTCAAAGTGCACTGACATCGCACAGCACACGGGCGCCTTAGCGTTTTTCCTCCATAAAAACGCAGCCGCCGCGGTAGGGTTCGAACCCGGGAACTCCGGATCAGTAGTCGAGCGCCCTAACCACTGAGCCACCGCGGCGGGGCTGCTGTGCGATGTCAGTGCACATTTAAGATCCCCAGGTGGTCGAAATTATTCCGTAGCCCTCCACTATGGCACAACATTACTTCTTTTCTTCACTCAATCCTTCCTTTATCAACCTTCCGTTACGGCGCTGTTCAGGTGTCCACCATGATAGGTGAGACAGTTACTGCGTCACTTCCATTATACTGAAGGTGCATATGTCATCGGTGCGAACCACAAGACCCCCAGTTTTACATTTTACTCTCCGCCATTAATGTTATTCAGATTAGCAGTTTAGCGCAACATCTTTAGTCCAGCTTAAATCTTAGGGGCGCAGAAGCCTTATTTTTCAATTCTGCGAACATTTCACTGTTTTTGCAAGCAAAGGCGTCACACCTTTATGCGATGAATAGATGAACGAGCGGTTGGAACCACTGTACTGATAGCCTCGTTAAACTGTTAGCCCATCGGATGTTCTTTTATATAAGTACAAGTTGCTAGAGCCAATATGAGATGGATACTCGCCATTTCGTATCCCCAAAAACCAATTTTCATTTTCAAACTAATCAACAATTTTGAAATGAAAAGCTTCACTTGGCCAGCTTTTGGAGCCGTCGGCGGGGCCGCAAATTTTACCTTGAATGTAACTAGTGGTCACGGCGGTCACAAGTTCCACCTTGAATGTGGGTGGAGGTAAAACTATGACCATAACTGGTGGTCGCCAGCTTCGACACATGCCGTCAGCTAGAGCAGCGAAACTAGCGGCCGTTACGCCAACTATATCGACTTTGACATTGGCCTCCGAGCAAGCCAGGAAGTGTCTGCCGGCATCGAATGCAATGGTATGAGAGTGGGTTCTGCATAAAAAGCTGGTGCAATAGGTGCGATTGATGCGACGCCTGCCGTAGAGACAGAGACTGAACTACGCCTGTTAAGGAAAGGAAAATGAAATGAAAACTGGTTTTAAGGAAATGAATTACGCCTGCCTTGGTGGACACCAAAACCGCGCCTTAATCGAATAATAATAAAAATAATTGGTTTTTTGGGGAAAGGAAATGGCGCAGTATCTGTCTCATATATCGTTGGACACCTGAACCGCGCCGTAAGGGAAGGGATAAAGGAGGGAGTGAGAGAAGAAAGGAAGGAGGGGTGCCGTAGTGGAGGGCTCCGGAAGAATTTCGACCACCTGGGGACCTTTAACGTGCACTGACATCGCACAGCACACGGGCGCCTTAGCGTTTTTCCTCCATAAAAACGCAGCAGCCGCGGTCGGGTTCGAACCCGGGAACTCCGGATCAGTAGTCGAGCGCCCTAACCACTGAGCCACCGCGGCGAAGGGAAATGAATCTCGGTTTCAAGAAAACTTCGAAGACGCTTCGTCTTTAAGAGTGAGACGCGACAGCGTGTTGCAGCGTTGCCAAGGGGTCCATGGAACGCCATCACCCGTTCGGCTAGACGCGTGGTCCGTTGGACAATTTAAGGAAAGGACGCCTGTCGCACATATCTCGGTGCACACCGGAACCGGGCCGTAAGAGAAGGAAAATGAAATCAAATTTGGTTTTAAGGAATGGAAATGACGCCTGTCTCACATTTCTCGATGAACACCAGGACCGCGACGAGAGGGAAGAAAAAACCACCGTATTCACTAGACGCGCTGTCGCTCATTCCAAACCATCGAGCGGGCGTGGCGGAGTGGTTAGCGTACTCGTTTCGCACTCCGGGATCCCTGGCTCGATTCCCCAACTCAATTTCCTTCTCGGTTTTATTTATTAATGCTTCCGGGATTTTTAGCTCACTGTCAACACTGCAGACGCCGAAGGCACCGGCTTTTCTGTGACACGAGGCTTTTAAAGGGACTATGCAATAAATGAATTGAGTTTACGCAAAGCAGACGAGCGATTGGCATTCAATCACTCTTCTACCCAGTGCAAGAATTTTTGAGCTATCATCAATAACAACCAAGTTATAGACGATTTAAAATTGAGCTCCTCCTCATCTCGTACACGCGGAGCAGCAGAAAAAAAAAAACAAGAAAATTGGTCTGGGACTGGGCCCCTCCTATGAATGCGCAATACGCTGATGTTCGGTTTGCAACTTCCGGTTGTCACAACCTGCGCCCCAGCAGCAGCACCGACAGCGTCTCCGCGGTCTCTCCGCCTTTCTGGATTACGGCACGCGTCGAATTCTTTTGCTTGTCGTCTGTTGTTGCGGACGAAAAAGACACTGCAGGTGGCTCCCGAGCTTCCGACAGAAAGAGGCGGCCGAGATAAATTGAAACCATATGCGTCAAGGCGGTGACCTGTATCTGTCTCGCCCTTGCCCGAGGGGCTCGCGCGGCGGCACGAGCAGACGATCTTCACGGCTACCGGAAGTGCGCCCGTGACGTCGTGGCTCCCGTGGCTGCAACGAATGACGGCGTGTGGGGGCCTGCCGACGTCACGGAACTAGTGACGTCTATTTTCACGATTTTAGTTGCAAAATCCGTTACTACGAGAACACCAATCGTCGCACGAAGTTTGAAAAACACGGTTTTTAAAAATTCATAATAAATTGCTGGCTCAGTCCGAATACTCATACTTAGTGTGAATGATCCTTAGCATCATTTCTAAGCAAGTGACTTTTCATTCATTGCATAGTCCCTTTAATGCTGTCGCCTTGAAAAGGAATTACGCCGGCCTCGTTGGACACTCGCACCCCACCGTAAGCGAAAAATGAAAGTTGGTTTAAGAAAAGGAAATGACGCCGCCTGTCGCACACATCGCCAATTCTTTCCCCCCAAAACAATTTCTTTTTTCAATTTGGGTTTATGAAATTATTTGCAGGGTTTGCGCGTCGTTTGGAAACGGATTTGGTTCCATATCTGCGCATACAACGAGCAACAATACAGTTGTAAATATCACCGGAGCTCTAATAAATATACACTCTCTTCTATGGGTTGCTATATCCATTTACTGTGGGGGCTGCCATATTGAATTCTTCGGTCTAAGAAAATTTCATGCCTAAGAGCCCAAGAAATCGAGAAACGTGATGAATAAGAGCAAACGCTCCTAAAACGCCTGCTACTGTGTTTGTGTCAGTATGACTATCTATGGAATCCGCCACTCGCTCGACCACAAACGTAGCCAGGGAGATGAAGCCTTTCGCTTTCGACTGCAGGGTGTTACAGAGCTAAACCACCAGCAATTTTTCTTTTAAAGCAAAGGAAAGGCGGATAACATTCCCCTGGGACGGTGGACACTTCAGTCGCGCTATAAGCTACGTGGCGGTTGTGACAGATGTGCACTGCATGCGTTGGCATTCAAAAAATTGTAGCAGAATGCGGCACTGAAGCCATAGACCGTCGCCGTTCTTTGTGTTCATTGGTGTAAGTTGTTCCAACGCTCTAGACCGACGATTTTGAGGCAGTGAAGACGCATAACTGGCGCATAAAGCTCCTATCATACCTTTATCAAAACGAGCACTTCAGAGAAATTTAATTCTGTGGCGTCCACGACGCATTGCTTTGTTTTAAAGATGCACTCTAATTTTCACGCAAACGTTCAAGGTGGACGCATCTCTCTTAGGCGCCACGCAAATAGACAGACAAAAAAACTTTTTAAACAAAACTGAATTAATAATTTTCTTTTTGCAGGTGTGCACGGTAGTCCTCTTCTAGGGTGAACTTTGGAAGTTAAATCACAGCTCTGCAGAACACGAGAGTCATGAGCTGGACAATGTCCACATTGAAGCAAAGTGGAAATTGAGGCAATTACACGCGCTTACTGGGATAGCTCTTTAGTGCAAAAATATCCGCCGTATGGCGAATGCACTTCTGATGTTAGAGTGACCCTAACGCAATAAATAGTATCGTCTCAGAAACACACGTTCAGTGCCACTACTCGGAATGGCCAGCCAGAGACAATATTTCTGGCAACCTTCAAGCTGGCGCGCCGTGATTTCTGTCCATATAGAGCATGGCTTTAACGCTTTTTCTGTTTTAATGTCTACTTGAATGTATGTCCATTGAAATGTCTATGTGAGCGTACTGCAGCCCTTTTCCCACCAAGGAGAGAGTTGAAGCAGCAGTTTGCGGTTTTACAAGGCAGCCAGTACTGACGAAGGCATTCCATGCCTGTGGCGTTTATGATATTTTGCAGCATAGTCTTTCTTTCTTCCTATGGGGAAAGGTCTACTTCGAAGCGGATCGGATATTTTGCCACTTGTAATTGGCTTTATCCAGGCCGCTTGGCTAGTAACGAGAGCACGTGTGACGCTTAATGACAACCTTTTGCTGTTTATTACACACAAAAGGCACGCAAAATTTTATGGTCTAAAGGGTGGCTGCTAATCTGTGTCAGTTAAATAGCTATCTGGAGAGAATATCTCAGGCCTAGATTGATTTATTTCTGGTGTGGTACTTTGCACTTTATGTAGAGTATGAACAATTTTCAATCCTTTGTTGTTTAAACGAGCTTCAATAGGTATTAAAATATTGCTCTGTCAATTTGCTGCACGTCCTTCCTCCCGCCTTGCTTGAAACGTGAAAAATACATAGATTAATCGCTTGAAAAAGTTGATAAACGGCTCTTTTGCAGTGAATGTGGATCAATGTTCTATCGCCAGCAGGTGAATTCCTGTGGTTGCTGTAAGGAATGCAAGCAGCACCTTTAAATTGGGTGTGAGTTTCTACCTGAGCCCAAAGCAAGGGAACCGTTGTTCGGGAGCAGTACAGTGCCTAGAATATATTCTATATATTCTAGTATATTCTATGCAGTATAGCCGTGGTCAGGCTTTTACGGGCGCACAATGGCGAACGATCTTCTTGCATCTGTCTCCACTGGCACTCGTAAGAATTGGCGTAAAGTGCAAATAATTGCTGCTTTCAGCAAAGATAATAATAATGATGATAATAATTGGTTTTTGTGGAAAAGAAATGGCGCAGTATCTGTCTCATATATCGTTGGACACCTGAACCGCGCCGTACGGGAAGGGATAAGGGAGGGAGTGAAAGAAGAAAGGAAGAAATAGGTGCCGTAGTGGAGGGCTCCGGAATAATTTCGACCGCCTGGGGATCTTTAACGTGCACTGGCATCGCACAGCACACGGGCGCCTTAGCGTTTTTCCTCCATAAAAACGCAGCCGCCGCGGTCGGGTTCGAACCCGGGAACTCCGGATCAGTAGTCGAGCGCCCTAACCACTGAGCCACCGCGGCGGGTGCAAAGATAATAATAATAATAATAATAATTGGTTTTTGGTGGAAAGAAAATGGCGCAGTATCTGCCTCATATATCGTTGGACACCTGAACCGCGCCGTAAGGGAAGGGATAAAGGAGGGAGTGAAAGAAGAGAGGAACAAATAGGTCCGTAGTGGAGGGCTCCGGAATACTTTCGACCACCTGTGGATCTTTAACGTGCACTGACATCGCACAGCACGCGGGCGCCTTAGCGTTTTTCCTCCATAAAAACGCAGCCGCCGCGGTCGGGTTCGAACCCGGGAACTCCGGATCAGTAGTCGAGCGCCCTAACCACTGAGCCACCGCGGCGGGGGCAAAGATAATGCAGTTCAGCTTTTTAGGAGCGCAAGCACGCTTAGTGGCAGACCCGGCGTCTACATGGAGCGCTGAAGATTTGGTACGAGTGGTGTCGGCCACCACCGCTTGTCTGAGCTCCTCGTCAACGTCTAGCCGGGGCAGCGATAACAATGATAAGTGGCAGGTTCGGAGATTAGCGGGGTGCCTCCGAGGAAAATCTGCGGCCGGCCGGGACATCGGTTCCGCTCGATGACAACACTTCTGTGGCCGCACTGGGCTCGCGCGCCCCACCGGTCTGCGAGTTGACCTCGGGCGAGGGCCCTATGCCACAGGTCTCCTGCCCGGACATCGCCGGGCCGGCGGCTGCGCGTGGCGCACCGGAAGCCCCTTTCGAGGAGCCTGCGGACGTCGGGGCTAAGCTTGACCTGGCCTTTGCTGCGATGCCCGACTGTGCCGACGTCACCCGACTTCAGGAGCGCCTGACCGTGTTCCTGAACTGCGACGAAAACGAGATTTGCGTTCAGACCCGCACGCAGGTCTCGCAGATGTTTGGAGAGATTGTACTCCGCTGCGCTGAATACCGCGCACTGGCGTCCGATGTCAGGAGCCGCGCGGAGGTCCTCCGCACCATGTGGAGTGCGGAACGTCGCGACGCCGTGGAAGCGAGATCAAGGGCTTCGCTGGCAGAGACGAGGCTGCGGGCGGGCCCGGTTCCGGCTGCTGCGCCCACTTTCGCCGACGTCGTCCGCGGACCGCGTTCTCACGAACACCGATTATCGACCTCAAACTGTGAGCCACGTTGCCTTTCTAACACAGGTAACACCTACGGGAACATCTGCTTAGCTAATACAAACCATAAAATCGAACATCATCCTTGAGCAGGAGGGCATAGACCGTGTCGTTTTTAGACCTTCCGCGAATGGCGGAACATTTTAGCTAAGGACCGCGACACACAGCACATTTTAAGATCTGTGGTGAGGAACAACGCCGTCACCAACAACGCAATGGCGGTAAGCGTCGCGGAGCGTCGCTTTTCCCACATTCTCGTGTGGTGCGTCGATCCGGACGTAGCGGACGATGCCGTCATTGCACAGATCGTCACAAATAATCGAGGCCTCGGCATCGATCCGTCGACGATGCTGAGGCGTTACATGTTCCAGGCAAGAGACGGCACAAATACGCACGTGCTGTCCGTGACTCCAGAAACGTTTTCAAAAATTAAATACAGGAGGCGACTGACCATAGGTTGGTCCTCGGGCCCCGTCGAAGAGGACCTCCACGTGCCCCTCTGCACCTTTTGCGCTCAGTACAGGCACTCCCACCAAAACTGCCGACTGGCGTCTGTCCCGACGAAGGCGGAGTGCACGCGGTGCGCCGGAGGGCACCTTGTCATGGCGTGTGATGACTCGGGCGGTGCTTCGTCCGTGGTTTGTGCCGTGTATAGGTGTGCGGGAAGAGAGGTGCCAGCTCGCAGGGCCGGCGCGAAGGAATGTCACGTCCTTGCCGAGAGGATAGCAAGGGTGCGGCTCCGCACTGATTATGAAATTCATTGATCACTGCCATGTATTTTTCGACGGGCGGAGGGCCGTACTCTTTCATCTCCATACACACTTTGTCCGGCGCCTGCCTCTCAGCTATGGCACCGGCGTTCGTCACTATCACTGTGTCATCCCTTCCTATTACTTTTAATGAATCGTACATTTAAAAGCTATCCTTTCAATCTCCCATCACTTCTTTCTTTTTTTCCGTGCAGGCAAAGCACGCACCCTGGCAAAGCACGCACCCTGTGCCTGTTTCATTTCTTCACCTCTTTGTTCACAGCTTTTTCAGCAATTCCTCTATTTTTACGGTTATTTCTTTTTGCCCACCGCCAAAGCACGGCTCCTCCGCTCGTCTACTTGTGTACACCTGATATGCACTCATCCTCGCTTCTTATGCGACGGGCGCGACACGGCTCTCGGCTCACTCTGGTCGCCTCATTTCCATACACCACACAACTCACTATGTCTCTTTCACCGCCTCTGGCATTCACTGATTCTACCTCTCTCAATCTTTACTATTATTATTTCTGCTCATCTCTGCACTACACAACGTTTCTACATGAAGCATTCCTGCCTGGACTGCATAGAGTTTCACCCCACATAACAATAACAATGCCTAGTCTAATATTTTCGTTCATTCAAGCCAACCTCGAACACTGCAAGAACGCCACACCGGTATTAATTGACACGATGAAGGAGGGAGACTTCGATTTCGCACTCATCTCCGACCCCTACGTACGCGCAGATATCATAACAGGCATTCCACCGGAGTGGGCCGTGTTCGCTGCCTTGTCGCACCCCCATCAGCAATTCTCGCCCGACAAAACACGTTCGACATGTTTGCCATTGTCGTTACAACCCGAGTGGTAGTCGTCATCTGTTCAATGGCCACCGCATCTTACCTACTCATATCCGCCTATGCACCTGCACACACTCCCATGACCCAAACATTCGGCGATATTCGACATGCACTCATCCTCACAGAGGCCATGCCGGTTATTCTTGGCGGCGATTTTAATGCAAAGCACACAGCCCGGGGGCCACATATTTGTGATATTTTGGGAGGAGAATTCTCTTAATTTTGCTATGTCCTCAGGCTTGTTAATTTTAAACGACCCGGCATCCTGCCCTACCTATTCAACACCTTACATAAACATCTGGATCGACATAACACTAGCATACTCCGAAATGATCACCATACCATATACAAGGACAGTATCTGAAACAAGCACACTAAAAGAGCACAAACACAACGAGGTTAAATTTGGCACAAAATCTTTGACCAGACAACGCAGACTAACCCACCGAGGCACTACACTGCTCCTACACGACATGTCTCGTGACCCCTTCTTTAAAGCGGTGGCCGGCAATAATTAGGCTTCGGCGGAACAATTGACACTATTATTACAAAATTCTTGTGCATTTTAGACAAATTACGCCAACGCCAGTCATGCACAGGCCCGTTCCAAGCAGAACAAACGTTCCTGCGTCTTGGTGATCACATGAACTCACTACCGAACGATCACGGGTGCGCGCACGTGGTCTTTGCAGCGTTGGTATCTCCTGCGGGGTGCGCGCACCCCGCAGGAGATACCAACGCTGCAAATACCACCTCATGAGACAACATCACCTACTCATTTATTACACCGCCCATCGAACCTTCCGACAACACGTTGACGAGGGCCGACACAGTGACACTCAATCATTGACCTACGACTTGATAAAAAGTGGCGTATACGGCCGCCCATTCAAAATTCCATTCGGAAGGTTGCGCGCAACCCTCACACTATCCCCCATATTGCTCTCCGACGGCACTCTCACCACTCCTTTACTTGACACAGCCAACACTCTTTTGTCACCGCACGTTTCGACAGATGACACGTCCAGTGACCTTCCGCACCAAACACACACATCAGATCTATAGCGCAAGACCCGGCACTGTGCGGTCCGGACAAGGCACCTTTTACTTACGCCGAGAATTACAGGGCGGTCTCTTGCATAAAGCAGGGCACAACGTCCGGTCTGGATGGGCCCACTGCAAGGCTGGTCACGGAACTCTGGAGGCTGCATCCACATTTCTTCAGCACACTGTTCTCCACGGCATTGCGTTTTGGTCACTTCCCGGCGGCCTGGCGCAAGGGAAGAATAATTTTTATTCATAAGCCAGGCAGACCACAGGACATCCTCACATCATACCACCACATCGTAATGAACTCGGTGTTAGGCAAAGTGAAAGAGCGTCTTCTCTATGGTCGCCTCTACCACTTCATGGCACAGAAAATTTACTTCATTCTAACCAATTCGGCTTTACTAGACAGCAAAATGCCGTACAGGCACTTTACTCTTTAGTCTCTAAATTCAGAGGGTTCATGCGGATGGCCTCCACGCCATACTAATTTTCATCAATTCCAGAGGTGCTTTCGACAATGTCTGGCACCTTCTAGTGCTCAGTTCAAGCACTGAGCACCATCTAGTGCTCGGTGCCCGAGAACTCTCTGCGCGCTGCTCCGGTCCTTTCTATCGGACCGCGAGGTGGTGTTCCAAACACGGGCGACAAGGTTGCGCGTCCCACCTTGGGGAGCCGGCAGGGATCTCCGCTGTCACCGCTCCTCTGGAATATAGTGGTGCGTGGTTTTCTCGAGCTGCCGATGCCAGAGGGCCTGTCGCGCCGGGCGTACGCAGACGACGTCGTCGTCATTGTGCCTGGGCCGAACAGAGAGGAGCTGACGGCTCTTGCGGAGAGAGAGAGAGAGAAAGCACTTTATTTGCACCCGTCAGAGAGTACGGGTGATGGGTGAGACGCAGCTCCCCTTTCACCGTCGATCTCCCCCTAGACGTCAGCCGGAATCAGTTGACTTCCGGCGGCGGCCTGGGCATGACCGATGACTTGTCGCTGTACTTGTTCTTCCTGGCTATGGAGAGAGGATTCCCATGACTCTCTGTTTCCGTGTCGACCATTTAGCGCTGGGCAAGCCCACATCATGTGATTTAGGGTCGCTATGTCTTCACAGTTTTTGCAAATTGGAGAGTGCACCTCAGGATGCCATTTGTGTAGGACATACGGGTTTGGAAAAGTACCCTTCTGCAGTTTTCGCCAGATTACTTCTTCCGTCTTTGTGAGAGATGTATGGGGGGGAGGCAGGGTTCTCCTTCCCATTCTGTAGTGTTCTAGAATTTCACTGTAAGTGATTAAATGTCGCTTTTTGGACAGGGAGTATTCTGCCTGCGCTGGGGCCCGGTGTGTGAGTGCTCAGGCGACCTCGTTGGCGATCTCGTTCCCTGTGAGTCCACTATGGGCGTGTGCCCATATTATGCTAACTAGGTCGTTAGGTACGTTCTCCTTGCCTGCTTGCAGAATTTTGCCGGCCTCTTTGGACACTTGACCGTTGTCATAGGCTTTGATTGCAGTTTTAGAATCGGTGATGATAATTCTAGTTGATGGGTTTGTCATTGCCAGGGCAATCGCCGCCATCTCTGCCTCCTCTGGTGAAGAGTGTCTTACGCTACAGCCTGAGATTAGCTCACCTTTGTCGCTCATTACTACTGCAGCGTAGTGGCCTTCTGGGTACTCTGCCGCATCGGTGTACACAACCCCTTGTTTTTGGAGGAGGGAGCTTTGGAGTCTTTGGACTATGCTTCTCCTGCGTTCCTCGTTGTGTATGGGGTGCATGTTTCTTGGGATGGGGGTATTATTAATTTGTTGGCAATCTCTTTGGGGATGGTGGTTATCCCCTCTCGTGATTCTGGGTTTTGGTAGCCCAGTTTCCTAAGGATGGATCTGCCCGTTTTGCTGCCTGTTAGTCTGACATATTGTGCCGTGAGTTTAGCCTCGCACATTTCCTCTAGTGTGTTCGACACTCCTAGGTGGAGGATCGTCTCGGTTGATGTGCACGCTGGTAAACCTAGGGCAGTTTTTACCCCTTTCCTGATGAGAATGTCTACCTTGTCTCTCTCTGCTTTAGTTGTCTTTAGGTACGGGATAGCGTAGGTGATTCGGCTAATAATGAAAGAATGAACAAGCCTAAGTAGGTTCGCCTCCTTCATCCCCGCGTTTTTGTTTGCTATCCTCTTGAGAAGCCTGCATGTTTGGTTGGTCGTGGCTTCAAGTCGGTTTATTGTTTCGGTGTTTCTCCCATTTTGTTGTATTTACATACCCAGTATCCTGATCTTGTCCACCCTTGGGACCGGGTGGTTGCTGACCAGGAGCTGGATATTAACCTGCTGCTGGCTCATGATTAGCATCTCCGACTTTTCCAGTGACCATTTTAGCCCTATGGGTCTCAGATAGCTTTCCGTTTCCCATATTGCCCTTTGTAGGGTGCCTTCTATTTGCCCATCGCTCCCCCCTCTGTCAACCCAAAGGGTGAGGTCATCAGCATAGAGAGTGTGGCAGAGGCCCTCTAGCTTTCTAAGTCGTTCTGGCAGCCCGATCATTGCAATGTTAAAAAGAATAGGAGAGAGCACCGATCCCTGCGGTGTTTCCTTGTTGCCTAGCATAATGTTTTTTTCTTATTGTGCCCCCGATTTCTATGTTTACCGTTCGGTCCGTGAGGAAGCTTTAGATATAGTTGTATAGCTTGAGTCCTACATTTAGGTGATTGAGGTGCGACAGGATCGCTTGGTGTTTGACGTTGTCAAACGCTTTGCTAACGCCAAGCCCCACTATGACTCTTGAGTCGCTAGTCTTCCTTTCCAATATTTGTTCTTTGATTTGTAGCAAGACATCGTTTGTGGACAGTTGTCTGAATCCGACCATTCTGTCTGGGTAGAGTTCCTTACCTTCCAAGTATCCGTTGAGCCTATTCTGTATGACGTGCTCCATGAGCTTGCCTACACAGGAGGTTAACGATATTGGCCTAAGGTTCTCAAGTTTGAGTTCTTTTCCAGGTTTGGGGATGAGGACAAGATTTGCTGTTTTCCACTCCCCGGGTATCTCCCCCTGTTCCCAACACTTTTGAATGAATGCTGTTAGTTGCTGGAAGGAGTCGTCATCGAGATTTCTAAGCACCATATTGCTGATCCCATCTGGGCCAGCCGCAGTTTTTCCGCGGAGCTTGTTTAAGGCCGCTTGGACCTCTCTTATGAAGATTAGTTGGTCTAGCTCCTCGTTGTTTTCGCCGCTATAGTCGGGCAATGTTTCGGTGTTTGTTTCCCCTATGTACCTCTCTTATCTGGTTGATCATCTCCTCCTCCAATCCCTGGAAATTGTGGGTTAGTCTTTGCATTTTTCTCCTGGTCTCAGCTTTGGTGCTGCCTGGGTCCAGGAGGTGTCGCAATAGTTTCCAGGTGGTGACGGAGCTTAATTGGCCGTCTAGTCTATCGCAGATGTCGTTCCAGTGTTGTCTATTTAGTGTTTGGGCATGGCTCTCAATTTCCTTGTTGAGAGCAGCTATTCTCCTTCTAAGGTTACGGTTGCCCCTTTTTTGGGCGAGCTCGGTTTCTGCCTCTTTTTTTTGCCACAGTTGTCTCATGTGGCTGTCAACCCAGTTTTGTTCCTCATCTAATTCCACTTCCTCCTCAGCTGCTTTGCACGCCTGCTTGATGCCATTGGCCCATTCAGCTATGTCGGTGATCTCCCCGCAACCCCCTCCGTTGGCGCGGAAGGACTGCCAATTGATGGATTTGAGGGTTTTCCTTTCCCGTTTGATGTTGACTCCGTTTTGGATAACGATCTCTATGATTCTGTGATCACTGCCTAGGTTCTCTCTCGTGTTGTGCCATGTAGCCTCAACGTCCACTGCTAACATGGCCAGGTCGGGGGAGGTGTCGTATGGAACGCTGTTCCCCTGCCTCGTCGGTGCGAGCGGATCGTTAAAGAGGGTTAAATTGCACTGTGTCATGGCGTCCCATACTTCCCTCCCTTTTATCTGGGAGTGGTTGTATCCCCATGCTTGGTGTGGCGCATTAAAATCTCCTACTATTACGAGACGCTGCTGACCTTGTGCCAGTGCTTGCGCTTTGGCAAAGACCTCCCTGAAGCCGCAGCCTTTCCTAAATTTAGGAGAGCTGTAGACATTCAAGAGTAGCAGGCTGCGTTCTTTCCGCCTCTGCGGTATAATCTCCGTTAACACATAGTCAATCTGCGTGCATCCTACCTCATGCTGCATGACAGTGATATTTCTCTTCACCAGGGTAGCAGTCTGCGTGTTTGGCAACTGGCCTGGGTACGTTTTGTATCTGCTCAGTTTAGCGTTTTTCCCACATTCTTGCAGCGCGATGATGTCGGGACCATAGCGTCCCGCAAGGTAGGCTTGGAGAACGTTTCTTTTTTTTGTAAAGCCCCTACAGTTCCATTGCCATATTGTGTTTGCCCTAGTGTTGAGTTTGGCCATGATTCAACCGCAGAAGGATTTGTTTTTGCTGTTTTGCCAGTTGGTCAATTCTAGTTCCCATTAGAATAACTAGTTGGCTGAGCTGGACGGAAAGTTGGTCTATCCTCTCCGCGTTACGCTGGGTAGCTATGGCCGCCTGTTGTACTACCTCTTTTAGTTGCTGCATGTCTTCCTCAAGTTTGTCTGCCCTACCCTCGGTCTTCGTAAGGCCCGAATCGGTCTTTTTAACTCGTTTTTTCTTTGGCGGTGCAGGTACCTCTGGCTCGGATTCTGACGACTTATCTTCCATGGCCTCCTGATGCGCTTCCGGTTGTCTGAGTTGAGCTTTGAGCTCAGTGTTCTCGCTTTGCAGCTCGATAATGTGATTACGGAGCTCCTGCATCTGAGCCTGTGTTTGCTCCTGGTAAAGTTTACATTGCTCCTGTTGCTGTTTCATCATTTCGTGTTGTTGTTTCATTTGCAGTTTGAGCTCCCTCACTATGTCTGAGTCATGGGAATTCCCCGCTTCCCAGCATACCTTTTTGGTGGGTGGTGCCCCTTGCTTCTTGGGCGGGGTTGGGGTGGCCTGCTGCGGTAGCCTCGGAAAGGATGTAGACCGGCGTCGCTCCTTGCTCGTGGCCCGCGTCTTGCTCGCGTCCCGCCTGCTGCGATGCTCTGGTAGTTTCTTCTCGTCCTCCTCCTGGTGCTGGAGCTTCTCCCATTGTCGTTTCTTAACGATATATGGGGTTCTGAAGATCTCCTTGCAGGTTCTGTCCCCGGTGGGGTGCGGCTGGCCACACAGCTTGCAGGTGGGGTTGCAGTCGTGTCCTTCGGTTGGGTTGGGGATGCCGCAGCCTCTGCACTTCTCCTCGTTCCTCTCGCATACGTCGGATCGGTGTCCCAGGTCTCCGCACTTATAATATACGTCGTACTTTTTCTTGTACAAATAACAGTTCAAGATGGCACCTAGACACTTGATTTTCCTCGGTACCTCCTTGGTGGTGAATGTGAGCATGATGGTCTTGCTCTGTCCTAGTGGTCTGATCTCCAGCACCTTGGGGTTCTCCTCATGTTCTGCTATCCTCTGCTTGATCTTTTGCAGTGAGGTCGTGAGTCCTATTCCGTGGATGACACCTCTCGAGAAGTCGTCGGGTACTGCCAGGTGAACGGTCACCTCGTGCATTTTCCCTTCAATGGCCAGATGTGTGAGGCGTAGGAGCTTGTCTCTTGCCTCCGTGCTGGGCGTGAAGAAGACCAAAATGCCTTGTTTCTCGTATTTGACGAGCTGGCACGCTTTGTTCCATTCAATCTTCGCACTTACATGTATGGCTTCGGTCAGGGTTGGTCCATCGTACTGTTTGACTACCATGCCTCCGTTGGGGCGGAAAATGATTCTCCAGCCATTCTCGGGAAGCTTGACTTGGTTCGAGGCGATCGATTTCTCCGCTTGCTGTTTGACGTTGCGTTTCGCTGATGGTGGTGGGGTGTCTATCAATATCATTTCTTCTCAGACGAGCTTGGTTTTCCGTGCCCATTTCTCCTCGAGGTTGCATTTGTTGAGTACAGTGATCCAATCTGGGGCGTCGAGCTCGCCCTTTTCGGCGCTGCGGCCTTCCACGGCGATATTCATACCTCCTGTTGGCTGCCGCACAGCTGACGCGGCGGCACCGGGGGCCTCGGTAAGCCTTAGCCCTCGTTAGGCCTAGTGGCCGGCGTTCGGATTAGCGCGTCGGCACACGGCTGGCAGACGTTTGGTTCTAAAATGGCGAAAAATCCACTTACGGAAAAAACGCTGGTGTCCGCAGAGTCCTCTCAACTTCCGATTGGCGATTTTAACCAACTCTGGTCGATCCGACAATATTTGCCGCTAGAAATCACTGCAGGAAGAACGAGCCGACGTGACATACGTCCGCTCGCCACGTCCCCCTAGCGGCCTTCGCTCTTGCGGAGGATGCGTTCGGCCGAGTAGCCTCGTGGGCGAAGGAGGCGAGGGTTTCCATCAGCAGGGAGAAGACGGTGTGTCTTAACATCTCTCCTCTTAGAGGGAGAATGGGACGCACGCTCCTGCCATTTGCCTCGATGGAGCACGCCTGCAATTCAAGCCCTCTGTCCGGGTGCTTGGCGTGGTCTCTGACCACACCCTCTCGTTTATAGCCCACGGGAATTCTCTCAAGGAGCGTGCCGAGATGATCTCTGCACGCCTCAGCACTTTTTTGCGGCTCAGTGGCACGCTGTCTCCCGAGCGGCTCAAGGTACTTTACACCCAGGTAGTCTCACCGGCCCTCACATACGCGTCCCGTGTGTAGTGGAACGGGCGGCCTCACTCAGGTTTACGTGCTCGTTTGGTTTCCATGCAGCGAGCCCCCCTTCTGGCATTGGTCCGGGCATATTACATAACGAGAACGAGGGCGCTCCAAATTCTGTGGAGGAGCCTCCTCTCCAGTGTGATCTTAGCAGGTTGAACGTAGATTTTGCGCTCTTCACACGCAGATTGGACGTTTTGTCCAGTTCAAGAACGTTTCGCGCCTCCGAAGTGACGGCACCATTCGACGACACTCTCCAGCACCCGGCCGATTTCGTTGGATTCACTCACACACAATTGCAAGCAGCGGACATACACATCCATTCTGAATTCCCCGGATATCACATATACACGGATGGCTCCTACACCACCACATCGGCTGGCGCTTCCTACGTAGTTTTCAGCAATACAGATCATTTGATCTCAGTAGGGCGCTTCCGAGTGGAATTGACGTCCAGGGCGTATGGTGTCGAGCTGGTCGCCTTACACGAGGCTCTCAATTACTCATTAATATAGCCCGGCACAACACCTCTACATTTTTACAATAGCTGTTTGTCTCTTTTAAAAACTCTAAACAATTACACCATAGCAGACCACCGAATATTTGTGATAAAAACACTTTTACAATCTTTATATTCTAACAGACGACCCATTCACTTGTAACACGTTCCATCCCACACAGGAGTTCTCGATAATGAACTAACAGACCTCATCTCATCGCCCGCTAGCTGATTCCCACGCATCAGACCATCTACACTTTCACGATCAGTTATTCGTAAACTTTTACGCACGACAGTACATACCCAATGGCAACAGTGGTGGGCAGACAACAACGAAGGCACTGCAATATTTACATGGTACCTAGCGTACATAACATTACCAACACGTTTCCTCCACCAAAAGCTCTCACCACACAACTCAAAGGACATGGCCGCTCTCCATCATACTTACATCGCTTTGGTTTGGCATCGTCGTCGGCATGTCCCTGCGGCCACCCTGACGGTGATGTCTCCCACTACTTATCATCCTCATGTCCAATTACACAAAATTGAGTCAATCGCTTACCACATCACACCACAGATGCTAATACCATTGCCTTGCGGCGGTCATGGTTGGATGACTGCCACATCATCGCTTTATTTCTCCGCATAGTATCTTAGGTCAGTCAGTCGCTCCCTAATTACACACGCCACCATTAGTCATGGTACATTTTCCACCCTCCCACATGCATACACACGAGTGCATACCGCCTCCTCCGGGGGGACATTTGGCCCAAATATGGGAGGACGTTGCCGTGACCTTCCCTCCTGTGGTGACGTGTCGCAGTCTCCCAACACTCCTACACAATACGTTTCATCTTTCACGTTTAGTTCTTTACACTTGTACCTACACCATTACACCTACACTTTACCTTTGTTATTTCACACATACTACCCTACCGCTGCACTAGACTTCCTTCGCTTTTTCTTTCCTCCGATCTCTTATGTACGCCTTTTTGCTCTCTTACTATACTTATATAATTCTACTGCTTTTCTTCCTGGTCTGGACTTTTTTAACCCACTAATTCGTTAAAGGAAAGGCACACCAACACATTACACTTTCGAATTGTCATTTCTTTCTTCCTCGCTGCTCTTTCTCGTGCTCTTTTTATTCACAGATTTCATCGGCCTACCTCCTCTACAAGATCATCCCACCTGCACTCTTCGGCATCTTCACTGCGTCACCGCCATTATTTCTCTTTCCATCTATTTTCTCTTCTCTGTGCCTTTCCTCATCAATCATTTAGTATATTTTGTACATTTATTTTATTTATTTGTGTATTTAATTATGGCCCCTTCATGAATTTTTCTGCCCGGGTTTGAATCCGACCGCGGCGGCCGCGTTTCGATGGAGGCAAAACGCTAAGGCGCCCGTGTGCTGTGCGATGTCAGTGCACGTTAAAGATCTCCAGGTGGTCAAAATTATTCCGGAGCCCTTCACTATGGCACCTCTTTCTTTCTTCTTTCACTCCCACCTTTATCCCTTCCCTTGCGGCGCGGTTCAGGTGTCCGCCGATATATGAGACAGATACTGCGCAATATCTTTTCCAAAAAAAAACAATTATTATTATTATTATTATTATTATTATTATTATTATTATTATTATTGTTAATAAAAGCAGCTCTCCGAGGCATTATCATCTCTCTGTGCTCGATGAGCGCTTAGGGCATCATGTTACCGTGCCCAACTTTATCTTTCCAATCTGCTTTTCCTACAAAATTTAAATTTTTGGCAACTTGAGCCCTGTTCATTTTGTTTTGATTGGTTTAATCTTGTTGCTCTGCAGGTGCAGGTTTTTTCTTATTCCGCTTTATTTTTGCTGTTGCTTTTCTGATTTTAGTTTTCAATGAGACTCCGATTGGGGCAGCGATAACAATGGTTAGTGGCAGATTAAGAGTTTTGCGGGGCAAGAAGAAATGAAAAAGGGCCAAAGCCGCGGTAGATGCAACTCATTGTAGCATTTTGCTTTCAGGAACTGGGTGGAGTGAATACCTCACAAGGAAACACCAGTTGATCCACGAGGAACCACGAGGAACCACAAGGAACCACGGGGTGATCGCACAGTACTTACAGTATACGTCCTTAAGGTTACTGCATGGCGCGGTCGCTACATCTACAGCCTCAGCAAGAACAAATAAGGCGTACGTGTACTGTTGCGTATCAACTGTCATCGATTCCGCTATCGGCAAGCGAAGGCACTAGGCGTCGCCTTAAGACGAAGAAGTTGCCTCGCACTCTTGGTGCTGGCTACGCCTGAATACGCTGCAAAATGAGACAGAGCGTCTCCGAAGACACATAATAAACGCACCGCTATACTTTGCGGAGATGCTGGGTGCATCTCCTACCAACCTGGTACTCAAGAGCCGTACTCTTTCCCCTGCGTCAACCATGCCAGACGAGACTGCCTCAACACCGGCTGCCATTTTCTCCACACTCCTTTCTTCTAGCGTCATGCAGCAGCGTGACCCTTCCCTCTTCAGTGGCACAGCTGACCAAGATTTTGACAACTGGTTGTCTTTGTACGAACGAGTCAGGAGCTACAACAAGTGGGATGACTCCATCAAGGTGATTAATGTCAAATTGTATATTACGGATGTCGCGAACCTCTGGTTTTGCAACCATAAGGCGGACCTACCAACTTGGCCTGTATTTTCAGAGTTTTTCAGAAGTATTCGGCCTCTCTACCGTGCACAAGCTCTGTGCAGAACAACGGTTACGTGATCGTGCTGAACACACCGAAGAGACCTTCACTAGTTACATTGAGGACATTGTTGACCACTTTAAACGTGTTAAATATGCCATGCCCGAAGCGGGCCAGATTCATCACATCCTCAACAGCATTGCTGACGACGCATTTCAGATGCTCCTCACGAAAGATTTTATCGCCGTCAGTCAGGCCATTCATTATTATCATCATCATCATCAGCCTTACTACACCCACTGCAGGGCAAAGGCCTCTCCCATGTCTCTCCAATTAACCCTGTTCTGTGCCAGCTGCATCCGCCCTTTCCCTGCAATCTTCTTAGTCTCATCCAAACATTTAACCTTCTGCCGCCCCCTGCTAGCTTACTTTCTCTTCGAATCCACTCTGTTACCCTCAAGCACCAGCGGTTTATCTTGCCTTCGCATTACATGCCCTGCCCAAGCCCATTTCTTTTTCTTGATTTCAACTAGGATGTCATTAACCTCCGTTTGTTTCCTCACCCACTCTGCCAGCTTCCGGTCTCTTAACGTTACACTTATCATTTTTCTTTCCATGGCTTGCTGCGTTGTTCTTAACTTAAGCTGAACTCTTTTCGTTAGCCTCCACGCTTCTGCCCCCTAGGTGAGTACCGGTAAGTTACAGAAGTTGTACACATTTCTCTTGAGGGAAATTGGTAAACTGCCACTCATGATCTGAGAGCACCTGCCAATTGCGGTCCACCCTATTCTTATCCTTCTAGTTATTTGCCTCTCATGATCCGGATCAGTTGTCACTACCTGCCCTAAGTAGACGTATTCCGTCACAACTTCTAGGCTCTCGCTGCCAATTGTGAATTGCTGTTCCCTTGCTAGCCTGTGTAACAGTACCTTGATTTTCTGCATGTTAATTTTTAGACCCAGCTTTCTGCTCTGCCTATCTAACTCAGTGATTATGATTTGCAGTTCACCTCCTGCGTGACTCAGCAAGGCAATGCCATCAGCGAATCGCAGATTATTTAGGTATTATTCATTTACTCTTATTCCCAACTGTTCCCAATTCATGCCTCGGAATACCTCCTGGAAACATGCGGTGAATAGCATTGGCAAGATCGTGTCTCCTTGCCTGACGCCATTCCTTATTCGAATTTTATTGCTGACTTTATGGAGAACTATAGTAGCAGTGCAGTTCTTATATATCTTCCAGTATTTTGACATAAGGTTCTTCTAACCCCTGATTACGCAATGCATCTATGACTGCTGAGGTTTCCACTGAGTCGAATGCTTTCTCGTAATCAATGAAGGCTATATATACCGGTTGGTTTTATTCTGCTCATTTCTCTATCACCTGGTTGATAGTGTGAATGTGGTCTTTTGTGGAATGTCCTTTACAAAAGAGTGCCTGATCATTTGGGTGATTAAAGTCTTCGGTTTGCTCTGACTGTATTAGCGATTACCTTAGTAAATACTTTGTCGGCAACGGATAGTAAGCTGATCGGTCTGTAATTTTTCAAGTCCTTGGCATCTCCCTTCTTATGAATTAAGACCTCTGGATTTTTCAAATTTTTCGGTACGATCGAGGTGATAAGGCATTGCGTATACAGGGTGGCTAGTTTTTCTAACACGATGTCCCCTCCATCCTTCAACAGACCTGCTGTTATCTGATCCTCACCAGCTGCTTTTCCCCTTTCCGTTGCTCCAAATCTTTCTTCACTTCCTCTTCCGTTACTGGCGGGATGGCGCATTCCTGCCCACTAGTCTTCTTCATTAACGCTCTGGGTACATCGGCTACTGTACAAGTTTCTGTAGAACTCTTCGGCTACGTTAACTATCTTATCCATATTGCTGATGACATTGCCCTGCTTGTCTCTTAACGCATACATCTGGTTTTTACTTTTGCCTGGTTTCCTCTTCACCGCTTTTAGGCTACCTCCTTTCTTTATAGCATGCTCGATTCTCTCCATATTAAACTTCGTTATGTCGGATACATCGCGCTATTTTTTAACTTTGACAGCTCTGTCAGTTTTATTTTGTCGGTAGGGTTAGAGGCCCTCATGCTTTGGCGTTTCTTAATCAGATCTTTGGTCACCTGAGATAGCTTTCCTAACGCCTACTTCTACTGCGCACTCCGTAATAATGGCTATCAGACTATCGTTCACTCTATGAACATGAAGATCGTCTTCTTCAGTTAAAGCCGAGTATCAGCTTTGCAGCGCTATCCTAAATTCTTGTGCTTCCCCACTTACGGCTAATTAGTTAATGGACTTCCTCATCACTAGCTTCTTCTGTTCCCTATTTAGGTCTAAGCTAATTCGAGACCTTGCCATTCTGTGGTCGCTACAGCGCACCTTTCCGAGGACGGCCACATCTTGAACGATGCCAGCTTGAGCGCATAGTATGAAGTCGATTTCATTTTTAGTCTCACCATTGGGCTTTTCCAGGTCCACTTCCTGTTTTCTCGTTTGCGGAAGAAGGTATTCATGATCCGTAAATTATTTCTATCTGCGAATTCGACAGATAACTCTCACCTACTATTTTTAGAACCTATCTCATAGTCACCTACCGCTTGGTCGTCAGCCTGCTTCTTTCCCACTTTTGCTTTGAAGTCGCCCATCAGTACACTCAGTACAGTGTACTGTGATTTTACTTTTTCATTGCCGATTCTACGTCCTCGTAGGAAATTTCAACGGTCTGGTCATCATGGCTGGATGTAGGTGCGTAGGCCTGCACCACTTTCAGCTTGTACCTCTTATTAAGCCTAATTACAATAGCGGCTGCCCTCTCGTTAATTGTATAGAGCTCCACTACATTGCCAGCTATATCCTGATTAATGAGGAATCCTATACCCAGTTCTAGTCTACCCCTAATCCGCGATAGCACAGTATGTGTCCGTCCTTTAGTACTGTATACGCCTCACCTATCCTCCTAACTTTGCTAAGCCCTATCCCATCCCATTTAATTCCCGTTAGTTCCTCGAAAAGTACTGCTAGGCTAGCCTCACTAGATAAAGTTCTAGTGTGAAGCGTTGCCGAGTTTAGATTTCAATGGCGGCCTGTCCGGAGCCAGAAATTCTTACCATCCTCCGCTGCGTCACAGGTCTGACCGTCGCCGTGGTCAATTGCTGCGCAGCCGCCGGGGACTGAGGGCCGAGGGTTAATTGGTTTGTTCATAAAAGGCTGTGGCCAAGTCCTGTTCTGGTGAGGGAGTGTGTTGTCGGTTCTGGTCACCGAGATCGGGCCGCACCCTAGGCCTCGTTATGGAATTCCATCTACGAGCGGTTTTTTTAAACCCGGTGGAGAATTGCGCGGCACCATGATTTGAACCCTGGTCCTCTTGCGCGCGAGGCGGACGCTCTACCTCTACGCCATCGCTCAGTAATCTTTGCCAGAGCTATGATGAGCTCCGCAAGCAGCGTGCTTCTACGCGACGCTTCAGTGTCTGCGATGAGGCCTTCTTCACCCTGGCCCTGGGTGGTCCTACTCCTGAGGACTCTCCTCTGCTTCACCAAATAAAATCCTTCGTTTGCGAAGAGGTTGCCTGCCAGCTGTCCCTAATTTCACATTTTCAAGACCCCGCCCGCCGTGCTCCTTACTCAGCCCCATCTTTGGCCCCTACCATACGCCGTGTCGTGCAGGACCATGTCGCTGATGTTCTGCCGTCTAGCCCTGTGCTCCCACCAGTGACAGCACCCCTAACGTATGCCCAAGCGGTGGCCAGGCCTCGACTTCAGCCGCCACTCGATTCCTACCAGGCCGTTCTTTCTCTCTGTCCTCCACCACCATCTGAGTCCCTGTCTCATGCTCTGTTCTCAAGACCCTGCCCACATCCTACGAACACTTGGCGTACTGGGGACAACTGACTGATCAACTACACCCCTGGTCTGCCCGGCCATGTTGCGCGGCTTTGCCGCCAGCGCCTTCTGCCCATTCGACCTGATCTGCGCTCCTACCTGTACGATGCCGAACCATCCTCGCCAAGAAGGCCACGCTACTCCCCTTTGTGTCCGCAGATCGCCAAATTTACTCCACTCGCCCATCGCCTTCCCCTCGTCACCGTTCCCCTTCTTCAATGCTGCGACGTTCTAACTCCGCCCTTGAGGGAAACTAACAGTCGCAGTTTCGGGGGCAAGAATTGCGCTTGTTTCGAGCTCAAGTCCTGCGTGTCGTCCCGCTATTGTAATCACAGTGTTCGTGGAAGGCGCCGCAGTTCTCGCTCTCGCCGGCACGGGCGCTGCAGTACTCCTCCGCACTGCCTCTTCACAGCACATTCATCTCTCAGCCGCGTGTACGGCTCGTGTTCTCATTCAAGGTGTTTTGTACACCGTCCAGTTTATTGTTATGTCGCATTGCTCACATGACATCATCCTGGGATGCGACTTCTTTCGAATCACCGTGACGTTATTGACTGTGACCGAGCGAAAATTGCCTTTTCTCCGCTGTGTGACGACCCTTGCGCGACGTACCCACCCAGTCTGCCAAACTTCTTGATACCGACAATCATCCGTTTTCTGCTGCCCTCGTACCACTCTCCTGTGCGGGCGTCACTCAATAAAACAATTTCTGCACGCCTACCACAGCCGTGGCCTTGAGTTTGAGCGCTCGTCTCGGCTTCGGGAGGCCGGGGGTTTTATCCCCGCGGCCGCTCGTTAATCGAGCACCTCTATCAATTGTAGGGGTGCGTTTATTATGAATCCTTAGAGACGCTGTGTTGGACCTTGCAGGGTATTCAGACAGAGCAAGCACCAGGAGAGCGGGGCAACTTGGTCTTCAGGCGAAGCGTAGTTCGGCACATGCCAGCAGCGGAATCGGCGACAGTTAATGCACTACAAGTTTAATATTAATATAACTGACGGGGGGGGGATATATTCACCGAATTCTACTGTTAATATATGTCTATTAGAGTTTAACCTGTCAAAGCTACTCAGGCTACGAGGGGCACCAGAGTGGAGGGGTCCGGGTAATTTCGACCACCTAGGGTACTCTACGTTATAGTATAACGTAGGGTGACATCGCACATTACACGGGCCTCTAGCATTCGCCCGCATCGAATTTCGACCGCCCTGGCCGCGACATAACCTACTTCTTTCGGATCAGCGCAGAAATTTGCGCCTTTTCGCTTCTTATTATAATAAACTAAAGAGTGATAGGCCATCAGGCTGCAGTGCATGATGCACGTTATTTAGATTATCTCACGGGCTTTATTCCTTTAGGCCCTAAATTTTTTATTTTGGTCACATATTTTTTTTTGTCTGTTTTTAAAGTGCCTAAGGACCCATAGCCATGTAGTAAAAATGAAAGCTCGAGGTGGAAGTATATTCGATTTACAGGCATGGTGCCAAAATGGCACATCAGGGCTCAGTGAGTGCCAAATGCGATCTGACCCATTTCGTTTACCGCAATCGACAACAAAGAAATGATTGGAGAAATTCTTATTTTTCCGTCTGAAGAATTATAAAGAAGGTTGTTTTTTTTAGTTTGGAATGGATAGATAGATCTTGCAGCTGCCACAAAAAGACGCCGCTTTCTCCTGTTTACCTTGCGTTTTGTATCATACCTCCACGTTCTTGGTGCTGATAGGCTTGTGTTTCAGCTTGTGCACGTCACGTAAGCAACACACAAGTTCCGAACTTCGGTATACTTCCTGGAAGGCGACTGCGGACAAGATGAAGGCTTTCGATAAATCTGTAACGCCCTCGTGTATCGTGTTTCATGAAGTGCTATCGTAAGGCCCCGCGCGGAGCGCGGCGCATTTAAGTTCTAAGCTTGCGTAGGGCACATTGCATCTGGATTTCGCCTGTTATCAAACTATCGTTTATGTAGAAGAATTCATAAACTGGAAGATAATCTATCATTTCTGTATTTTAACCAAATTTTGTCCTATCGGCATCACAGTTCACGCATTTCCATTCAACTGTGTGGTGTAAGGAAGAAGTAGCAGCAGCACGGTAGGAATGGGTTGAAGAAGCCGATGTATAGCAAATTTTCAGGCATGGGCCTGTTTTCAAACCAGCTATTTACTATAGAAGATCTCATAAACTGGAAGATGACCTGTCGTGTCTGTATCTTGATTAAACGCTGTTCTCTACTCGTGAAAAGAAATTCTCTGTCATTCCTAAGCTTACGCAGCGAAGATATTGTCGGCCGAGAACAAATCAGATGCAATTTATGTGCACACCTCATATGCTTTCACAAGAAATCTGTCTGTCTGTCTTTTACTGCCAGGAAAAAAGAAAGGAAAGTGCACTGGCCTGCTCACTGGCTCAAGCCGAGCCACAATCGCTACCACGTGCAGATAGAAGGAGAGTTGAAAGATGGAATAGAAAGACAGGATAGTAAAGACGCGCTCAAGACAAGGCCGATCCCGGAGGCAGTGCAATACCGGGCCAACCGCTGCCTGCCTGCCTGCCTGCCTGCCTGCCTGCCTGCCTGCCTGCCTGCCTGCCTGCCTGCCTGCCTGCCTGCCTGCCTGCCTGCCTGCCTGCCTGCCTGCCTGCCTGCCTGCCTGCCTGCCTGCCTGCCTGCCTGCCTGCCTGCCTGCCTGCCTGCCTGCCTGCCTGCCTGCCTGCCTGCCTGCCTGCCTGCCTGCCTGCCTGCCTGCCTGCCTGCCTGCCTGCCTGCCTGCCTGCCTGCCTGCCTGCCTGCCTGCCTGCCTGCCTGCCTGCCTGCCTGCCTGCCTGCCTGCCTGCCTGCCTGCCTGCCTGCCTGCCTGCCTGCCTGCCTGCCTGCCTGCCTGCCTGCCTGCCTGCCTGCCTGCCTGCCTGCCTGCCTGCCTGCCTGCCTGCCTGCCTGCCTGCCTGCCTGCCTGCCTGCCTGCCTGCCTGCCTGCCTGCCTGCCTGCCTGCCTGCCTGCCTGCCTGCCTGCCTGCCTGCCTGCCTGCCTGCCTGCCTGCCTGCCTGCCTGCCTGCCTGCCTGCCTGCCTGCCTGCCTGCCTGCCTGCCTGCCTGCCTGCCTGCCTGCCTGCCTGCCTGCCTGCCTGCCTGCCTGCCTGCCTGCCTGCCTGCCTGCCTGCCTGCCTGCCTGCCTGCCTGCCTGCCTGCCTGCCTGCCTGCCTGCCTGCCTGCCTGCCTGCCTGCCTGCCTGCCTGCCTGCCTGCCTGCCTGCCTGCCTGCCTGCCTGCCTGCCTGCCTGCCTGCCTGCCTGCCTGCCTGCCTGCCTGCCTGCCTGCCTGCCTGCCTGCCTGCCTGCCTGCCTGCCTGCCTGCCTGCCTGCCTGCCTGCCTGCCTGCCTGCCTGCCTGCCTGCCTGCCTGCCTGCCTGCCTGCCTGCCTGCCTGCCTGCCTGCCTGCCTGCCTGCCTGCCTGCCTGCCTGCCTGCCTGCCTGCCTGCCTGCCTGCCTGCCTGCCTGCCTGCCTGCCTGCCTGCCTGCCTGCCTGCCTGCCTGCCTGCCTGCCTGCCTGCCTGCCTGCCTGCCTGCCTGCCTGCCTGCCTGCCTGCCTGCCTGCCTGCCTGCCTGCCTGCCTGCCTGCCTGCCTGCCTGCCTGCCTGCCTGCCTGCCTGCCTGCCTGCCTGCCTGCCTGCCTGCCTGCCTGCCTGCCTGCCTGCCTGCCTGCCTGCCTGCCTGCCTGCCTGCCTGCCTGCCTGCCTGCCTGCCTGTTGCTGCCTGCCTGTTGCTGCCTGCCTGTTGCTGCCTGCCTGTTGCTGCCTGCCTGTTGCTGCCAGGAAGAAAGAAAGGGAAGTGCACAGGCCTGCTCACTGGATCAAGCCGAGCCACAATCACTACCACGTGCAGATAGAAGGAGAGTTGAAAGATGGAATAGAAGGACAGGATAGTAAAGACGCGCTGAAGACAAGGCCGATCCCGGAGGTAGTGCAATACCGGGCCAACCGGTGGCGGAAGTGAAGCAACCTTCAAGCACACCGCCACATTTCCAAAAATAAGTATAATATGTTGGGTTCAAATGGGACCCGTATCAGATATTCCTCAAACCACCACCCGATGGTTACGGGAACCCTGTCATGCTGTCTGTCTGTCTGTCTGTCTGTTGCTGCCAGGAAGAAAGAAAGTGCACAGGCCTGCTCACTGGCCCAAGCCGAGCCACAATCGCTACCACGTGCAGATAGAAGGAGAGTTGTAAGAGGGGATAGAAAGACGGGATAAAAAGAAATCAGCCAAACACGTTACATTACTCCAAGCGTCGAGGGTGTTCTACACATGCTGCATGAGCGGTGGTGCGCGATTTTCAGTGTGCATACCTCGGTCGCTTCATGCACTCACTGCCGTGCTCAGAGGGGGAGGCGAGCGTTTGAAAAAAAATGAAATAAAAGCGCAACATCAGGTCTGCATTTTTTATCCCTATTCCCCCGCTCCGGTTGCTGTTGACATCTGCAATGTCATCCGCATTGTCATTTCCAGGCTTGATTTGAACGTTCACCTGGTGTGATAGCGAAAAATTCTACTTTTTAGCTCATCAGAAAGCTAATTTGATGATTTAGTGCATTTGCTGCGATGAAAATTCATGACAGCAGCCTCACAAACACACCAGTATAGGCGTATCCGCAAAAATTCAGTCAGATTCACTTCTACAAAGAGGACCTATTATTTCTCCATGGCCACCGCTGGCAACCGTTCAGCCCAGGTGGTGTCAAAATCGCGCATCTGAAAAATGTGCTCAAGCGCAGCGTCAAGGTATTAAATACTATTTACGGCGAGGATATAAGCTTGAATAGGAGTTTCATAAAACATTAAATCTCTGAGGGCGAAAGAACGAATGGTTAGTGAGATATAAATCTACAAATTTGCTATATCTCGACTTCCTCCCCGCATGTCTACCATGCTGCTGCTTCTTCCTCAAATCGCACAGCTAAATGGAAATGCGTTAACAGCAATGCCGCTAGAAACAGATATCGGAGGAACCATTGTATTAAAATTATTAGCGCTTCCTTGAAAATAAAAATTTGCTTTTGCGGAAACGAAATGACGCCGTAACTGTCACACATATCTCGGTGGACACCCGAGCCGCGCCGTAAGGGAAGTGATAAAGGAGGGAGTGAAAGGAGAATAGAATAAAGAGGTGCAGTAGTGGAGGTCGCCGGAATAGTTTCGACCATCTTGGATCTTTAAGCGATTGTCCGGACTCGTGGAGTATCTGTTACGGGTCCAAGTTGGGCTTATTTTTGGAAATGTGGCTGACAGTTTGAAGGATGCTTCACTCCCGCCACCGGTTGGCCCGGTATTTCACTACCTCTGGGATCGGCCTTGTCTTCAGCTCGTCTTTACTATCCTGTCTTTCTATCTCACCTTTCAACTCTCCTTCAATCTGCACGTGGTAGCGATTGTGGCTCGGCTTGAGCCAGTGAGCAGGCCTGGGCACTTTCCTTTCTTTCTTCTTGGCAGCAACAAACAGACAGACTTTAACGTGCACTGACGTCGCACAGCTCAAGGGCGCATTTTACGTTCTGCCTATGAGGCGCGAGCGGAATATTCGTGTTGCGGTGTCATTTGACACCGCCAGTGCCAAAAGTGTTAAGAACAAAAACCACACTCTGCACTGCACTTCTGAAGTAACCATCAGAATAAGATTAGTCATCTACTGTTTGCAGCGTTGTGTTCTCTACAATGCGCTCCTTAACGGCCGACCAACATTGAGAAGCCTGCAGCGCCCCGAATGTAAGAATATCGAAAACGTAGTAACCCTCGGTGATGTGGCCGCACAAATTTTGGCTAATTCGATGAGATGCGTGCACTGAAGCGGTTGCTTTACCTGCAAGCCTTTCGAAAGAGCTTGTATTCTGCGCGATGTACGCAAAATTTGTTGGGCGTCAGAAGCGAGGTAACTGTGTTATCAAAATTCTAAAACCTTATATGGATACTTACGCTAGGGTACACACCTCTTTTAATAGAGAAGAAGACTATCAGTTAGAGTAAAAAAATTGGAGGACGCTTAAAATTCGCCTTTAAGAGTGGGACGCGACTGCGTGTTGAAGCACTGCCAGAGAGTCCACGGAACGCCATCGCCCGTTCGGCGCGACGCCTTGCCCGTTAGACAGATCGCTCTGCTGCATACCCTGAAACGGACGCGCGGAGCGGCAAACCACGTACAAGCGCTACCAGGCGCCTTGCCGAAACGAGCAGGACACAAGTTGCAGTCGTAGCTTGTCGGCACATAGTTCTCGACAAACCCAATTCCACGAACGCCAGCACAGCTTCAGCGCCGAACGAGCGGGCAGAAAGCCGCAAGCTTCATGTTAAACGCGCTTTGGATGTGCGCTGCGCTGTTCGCCGCTCACCGCGTGATTTTTGCCTGCCCGCACTGCCCCACTGCGCCCGAAAAAGACGAGTAGGACGCACTGCCATGGCGGGCTATTTGTTGGGGCGGGGGCGTACATTCCTAGGAGCAGGCGGAGGAGAGATTTTTCGATCACGGCCAACGCATCCGAGACACCGGCTTTCCTGCAACACGGGGCTCTTAACGCTGTCGCGTTAAAATTTGACTATTCAGTATAAGTTACCCAGCCTGCTAAAGTCGGATAAAACCGATGCTTTCATCGCTTTTCCTCGTCAAAAAACCCCCTTCCAACCATCGGCGTTGGCCAATATCCATCATCCTGCTAAAGTGAAAATCCAGGGTGTGACAGATGACATGGGATACCCGGTCCCTCAGTTGTCGGGGATGAATCCCTCCCTGCATTGTCGTGCCGCTCCCTGCATTGTCACACTAGTAGGGTCACGAGAACTGACCGACGCTTTGATTGGTAGGGGGTCCTTTGAAGAAGAAAAGCCGCATTGTTCTTGAGTTATATGCGGTATATTTAGCATGTCTTAGCTGTAGTCTTAGGGGCTACACCACTCACAATGTTATGCCGAAAAAAATGGCCCTTCTAAGTCAGAACCCTTTTAAAGGAATTGGTGAACATCTGTGGTGAAACATTCTGTATAGAATTCGATAAGAGAGTGCCACAGATAGTGCTTGAGTATTGAGTTTTTTGCATGGCAAACGGAATGATGTGACCCAATGTAACTTTATCTCCATAGGAGAAATCGCTTCCCTTTAGTATTCTTTCCTTATATATAAGTGTGGTGCCCTCGGTGAGAGAGAGAGACACAGAACAGCTACCGCAAGTGTACCTCTTGCAAAAGCTGGTACAATACATTACAGAAGGCAGCGGTGAACATAAGTGATAAAAAAAGGAAATCCTCCAGGGTGCCAATTAATGTAACAAGAGTAGCGCGCACTGACACGTTGTCTGCTGGAACACCTTTTTTGGTCATCGAATGGAACGCCACTTAACTTTCACTACTACGGTGCTTCAAGTGAAATACCGAGAGACAATTTGCAGCACTAAAACCGAAGAGCGTAATGATTCGTGGCGGTCCCTGGAACAGCGGAGGTATGCCTGCGTCCGTCTCGTAACTGTTTTTCATTCGTGCTGCAGTGAAAGTACTTCTGTTTTCCACTATATGATTTCACTTCACTATTTTTTTGCGTGCGGAATTATTTGTGTACGCATTCCCGCAGACATCGCTCTGTGATTGTATGATTTATGTGACAGCGCTCGTTTTTGTCGCCTTGCTCTTTCTTTCTGCTTTCTCTGTCGTTTTCATCTCTTCTCTTCTGGTTTGCCTCGCTCTTTGCTTGGTGCGCTTTAAGCTCGCGAAATATTCTTTCAAGTTTTTTTTTTTTGGTTGCTTTAACTGCTTTCGGCTTTTCTTTTGCTTGCGTCCTATTGATAAACATAAGCATATGTAAAAAAACACCATTTAAAGAGCTGTGGAAGATTCGCAAATCCGCACTTTTCCAACTCAACTGTCCAAAATATTTTTATGCAGCACGAAGCCTTAATCCAAGGAAAGAAAATCACCGAAAATAAGCTGAAGCTACGGCCTGAAGAATAATAGTACACCTTTTTTACTTAAAAAAGCAAATACTACATTAAATCAGTGAATGTTTCACAACTGTTTGACTGTACAAGGCACTTTGGCTAATCTCCCTCTGTTGGTATGTGCCACTGCAACAAGAGACAACAACGACAAATATGCTCTTGCACTCCTGGATTATGGTGCGAACTCAATCTATGCCGAAAGCAATCGTTATGTTAACAAAATGTAATGATGATATACCGTGTCATCCAGCTCAAGACCTGAGGTGAAGGGGCGGGTGAAAGCGAAACTGCGATATTAGAAAGCCGTGTCGTCACTATGACATGACAGCGATCACGCAGTTCGATCTTTTCGGCTTCTTTCTTGAAGTACACTTTTAAGTCGTTTCGGGATGCCACAGGCTCAAATGCTTTTTCCACCTTACATGCGCTCCTAACATCATTTAGTTTTTGGCATTTTAGCAACTCTACCGCGTGCCTTCAACAAAAATGATTCGTTCACCTCCTACACACTAGATTATTTTTTTTTTCCACTCTAACAAGAAAGACATATATCTTGGTAAACCGACTCAACCCTCATGGCTCATCCATGAGACCGAATATCACTGACAACCCTGGCTTCTGCTCGAAAACAGCTCCAACGCTGCTCCGTAATGCTTCATCTTCCAGTTCTCCCTGTTGAATTGTTACATGTGTGTGATTTCTGCTCAGGTCTCAGGCAATGACGCTTATAGCGGCGTCTATTTTTCTTTCCTTGCTGAAATGGCTCTTAGAAATCATGCATTGCTTATGGTGACTAGAAACTGCTGTTTTAGTAGTCCTAGTTTTCATTCTTGGCGAGGTTGTTTAAAGTGTGCAGTGTTTTGCTCACGGAAGCACTACTCTCCTTCTCTCTTTCACACTTTAAGGTCACACATCTCATTTTAGCATTATTTGAAAAATGAAGTAGGCACTGCTCGGTTTTAAAAGCCCTCTATACAGATATGCACGCACGCGTGCGCATGCGCACACCAAAACACAAATAATGTTAAGCTGTGTAGAACGGTAGCTTTAAAAACGCGCAAAGGTAAAAAAAAAAGAAACTGTCATGGCAAAAAACAAATAAAAAAGGTTAAGCAATATTCTGGGATTTGAGAAAAACTATATAATGCCTTGCTTAAGCTCAAGTAAGTGAAAAGTAATGTCTGTGTAGCGCTAAAAAAACATTAAAGGCACAGTTGAGGATGCCGCTGGCCATTCTAGCTGCAAGGGGTGAATAGATGCGTTATTTATGCTTTATTCGGGAGATATATTCCTCATACCTTTTAAGAAAGACGGTCGAATTTACGTTTGCAAAAGAAACACTCTTTGCACTAAATCTGAGTCAGGTCATGGCGATTTTGAGAATAATGTCTGTCTGAAAATAAAATAATCCATAACAGCGCGACAGACGGGGCAGAGAAGAGAGGACACAACACAGAGCGCTCTGTGTTGTGTCCTCTCTTCTCTGTCCTGTCTGTCGCGCTGTTATGAATTATCGTGAGCACCAACTCGCCCAACAAATGGTATTGTTGAAAATAAGACATGCACTCTTCTAGCCATAACCTTCGATAAAAGAATTTACTGCGGTATATTACTGACATTCGCTATCCATAGAATCGCGAAGGTTCCTTAGTGCTAATGGTACACAGGCATGGCTGAACAAACTCCTTACTGTCCTTTTTTATGTCAGATATTGCTGAGCGCTTCTAATGTTTCTATACAAATACATACTACACCCGGAAAGGTCATACTAGGTTTGTGGTTGGGCTATATCTAAATTGTGCATTCGGCGCGACATGTATTCATATGCGCGCTGCTTTGAAATGAAAAAAAGACCTCAGTTATCGAAGAGCCCGCAGAACTGGAGCATTGCTATCGCCGTGTTTTACCATTATTTAAAAGAAATTGAAGGTACGGTGAGGAGTTGTGAAGATAGAATGGCTGCCATAGGGCTCCATTAATGCCCTTACGCTGAACACATTGAAGCGGGAAGACGACGACGAGACTGAGCGAGTGAACGGGTGGACGAAGACGAATACCACAACGAAGTTCTGACTGTGTTCTGTGACTGACTGTGTGTGTGAAGACGAAGAAGAACTGAGACTCGCGTAAGGGTCACACACACTGCCAGATTCCCAGGAAGAACACCGACCGCCGGTCTCAAGACGAATTCCGCTCGTAGGATCTGGAGAGGAACAGAGGAACCACAGGCGGGCGTGGTCTCACTGGGCGGTGACTGTTCGTATCACTAGCTTCTGATTGCTTGATTGTCTTTCGCTTTTGCAGGGAGCTTGCAGGTCGCTAGGGGCGCATGTCGACGTCCTCTCCTGGCCAGGGGAACTCCCCCTGGTCGGCCAGCCTCCCCCCTAACCAACTCCCCCTGGACGCCTTCTTTCGGGGTGGCGTCGGCACTATTCCCGTGGCCTTGGTTCCATCGGATGGTGGCGCCATTCGACTCAATAACCCGGATGCGGTTCAGACTGCGCTACAGGCGATTACGCCTCACTTCTTAAAAATCTGTGATGTCCGGCAGTACGGCAGAAGAGGAGGGGTGTGAAGGTCGGCCGACCAGGCCTGCATCATGGATTTGTTAACGTGCACAGCTTTTGGAAGCCAGTCGGTAAGCGCCTTTATACCGCCGCACTTGGCGTGCTCTAAAGGTCTGGTGCGAGAGGTTGACCCACGCCTTAGCCCTAAGGAAACGCTAGAGAAACTCTCCTCCGCAGGGGTGATTTCTGTACATCGGTGCACTCGGGTCGTCGAGGAAACAAAACTTCCAACTGAAACAATAATTGCCACTTTTGCGGGTCTCTCCTGTCCATCTGAGTTGAAGGTGTGGCCCCTGGTTTTCAGGGTCGATCCGTATTCTTCAAGGCCACTTCAATGCCGCAACTGCTGGAGGTTTGGCCACAGCGCGAACGCCTGCAAGTCGAGCTCAAGGTGCAGTGTGTGTGGTGGTAATCATGACCGTGAAGGACGGTGTTCAAAAGATGAGATGTGTTGCTTGTGCAGCGGTAGTCACTCCGCCACATATTCTAATTGTCCTGCAAGGGCTGAGGAGGTTAAGGTACTAGAAGTGTTAGAAAAGCGCCAGTGCTCAAGGCGCGAGGCTATGGCTATTGTTAAGGAAAGGACGTATGGGTACTCAAGTGTGGCAGCACGGCAGACGACTGCGGTCGTGGATTCAAGCCTGTCAGATGCGATTGCTACAGCGGTTGAAAAGGCAATGGCCAAGGTCATGGATCGGCTAGTGAATTCAGTAACAGAGTGCATATCGCAAGTCATGGTGGCGCAAATGACCTCTTCAATAATGACCTTCAATGCGGCGTTGAAGTCATCCGTGGATCCTGCAGTACCTACTGAACTCAGTGCGTAGACGCCTTCCCATGTTTCAATGCAGCCGCAAAAAGAGCGCACGCCTCCAACTCTTGTACCTGAAGTCACGACCGGAGCAATTGATGGGTGTGTTGAGCTGATGGAGCTCGATGCTCGAGCTCAGAAACGTAGCCGGTCTCCTTTGGCCGTTGCTGGTCCGTCTAGCTCCCCTCAATCCAAAACCAAAAAGAGTAATTCAGGAAAAACTGGTCACCACAGCATTTTGGAAAACGCAGTTGCTGCTGCAGATCTCTCGGCAGAATAGGGTCTCTGAGAGTACTGCAGTGGAACTGCCGCTCCATTCAATCAGCCTTCACTGATTTAGTAACTCTTTCAAATCGATTTTCTCCTCATGTCATTGCGCTCCAAGAAACCTGGTTGTCGAAAGAGTTTTCATTTCAAATGGAACATTATCGAATTTTTAGAATGGACCGCCCATCAAGGGGGGGGGGGGGGGGCGGTTTGCTTCTGCTGGTTTCATCCAGATTCTGTCACAAGGCACGATTGGTGTTTCAGCGTGTGGACGCTCATTGCGAAATTCAGGCAGTGGATCTTTCAGTTCCTGGTTTCCATCCCATTACTGCCGCAAATGTATATTTTCCATCTGGGGTTCATGACACACGGCCATTAGATTCCTTATTTTCTGTCAGCAGATCACATGTGTAGCTTGTTGGGGATTTCAATTCGCATCACTTGACCTGGGGTTATCGAACAGACCAGTGCGGTTTGCGTTTATGGGATTGGGCTTGTGTAAATAACCTAAACTGTCATAACTCGGGTTTTCCGACCTTTCTCCGTGGGCACTCCCGATCAGCATTGGATCTAACGTTTTCAACCCCAGGGGTAGCAGTTTCCTCCTGGACTCCGGTTGACTCTGCAACAAACAGTGACCATTTCCCATTCACTTTTGACATTGTGTGTCCAATGACTTCTATCGGCGGATTCAGTTGCACCCTAGTCGATTACAACAAGTTCAAAAGTTCACTCAGTTCAGAACTACACTCTTTGCCGAATTTGTCTCAGGAGAGCAGGGTGTTAGGCTTATGCTCTATTTTAGATCGGGTACGGAGGCAATCAGAGTTTACAGTGTGCGATAGCATAGGCACTTCTGGGCCCTTGGTGGAATGCAGAATGTTCAAAAGATTATAGACGGCGCAAGGCAGCCTGGAAGAAACTTATCCATAATCAATGTCCCCGGAATTGGATCGATTATAAGTTTCTTGCACCTACCTTCAAGCGCACAGTCGCTAGGGCAAAAGAAAAATATGATGAAGAGAATTATGACCATCTATCAAAATCTAATAACAGACAAGCCTTGTTTCGCTTTCTGAGGTCAAGGAACAGGCTGCCACCGCCTCACAACATTCCCTCTAATGTGCTGCCTCCAGTAGAGCTTGCCAGGTCATTAGAAGAAATTGGCAAAGGCTTGGAACACCGTTTTTCGGCTGCGCTCTCTCGCCCACAACTGCTTGGGAATCACTATGATGATTTCCTTAATGTCTCAGTTTCTGTGCTCTCCCAGGTGATAAATCGGTTACCTTCTGCAGCTCCTGGTCCTGACCGTGTCACCTCTGCGATGATTAAAATACTGTTCGACGAATCCCCCAATGCAATATTGGAGCTGGTAAATTACTCTATTAGAACCCCATGAATCCCGGATGTATGGCGTGTTTCCAAAATAATCCCGGTGCTTAAAAAGCCAGGCGAAGGGTTGGTCTTAGACAACATTCGACCAATTTCATTGACATCGAATCTGGTGAAATTGGTTGAACGCGGGCTGTATGGACGAATCATGCCCATTATTACTGAACAGGGACTACTTAACCCCTGTCAGATTAGTTTCAAGCCTGGGTGCTCTATATGGTGTGCGCATACTGACCTCGAAAGCCGTGTCCGACTAGCGCGCCGGCGTCGACAGTATGCTGCGCTGGTAACTCTAGACATCTCGAAAGCATATGACAGTGTCGAACATGGGCCTCTGATGTACAGACTACGGGCTCTGGGCTTGCCAAGTTATTTTGTGGAATGGGTGTCAGCTTTCCTGGCTGACAGAGAATTTTATTGTTGTCAACGCGGAGTTTCTACAAGGAAATTTAATCAATCTAGAGGTGTGCCTCAAAGTGCAGTTCTCTCCCCTGTTCTATTCAACCTCTTACTCAGTTCGATTCCGACCTCCCCTGACGTGACTACGTACGTGTATGCATACGATATAGCTTTCTTTGCTGCTGAGAGTGATTTACATTCTGCGTATATGATTTTACAGTCATATTTAAATTACCTTGACCGATGGTTATCTGAATTACACTTAAGTCTTAATGTAAACAAGTGCGCTTTGTTACCTTTTCCCGTTACTCAACAGGTACACATTTCATTGTCTTATCGCCATCATGTCATTCCTCAGGTATGTTCCCTAAAGTCTCGGGGTAGCTTATGACTCATCTCTCTCTTGGCGGTCACATATAGATCAGGTTGCTGCGAAAGGGATTCGGGCGGTAGGCCTTCTGCGAAGGATGAGTAGCCCTCGCTGCGGTAAGCGCAGACATGCTCTTCTGCTGATTTACTAAATGTATATCCGGCCAATCTTGGAATTCGGTTGCGTTTTGTTTTCTGGAGCAGCTGCAAACAAACTGCGCCCACTTCTGCACTTAGAGCGAGAAGCTCTGCGCCTGTGTTTGGGTCTCCCTAAATACGTGGCAAACAATGTTTTGTATCTGGAAGCGCGGGTGCCGTCTCTTACTGCAAGGTTTCGCCTTTTGACAGTACAAACGTTTTCAAAGTTTTGCGACTCGGAGCAGCATGCATCCGAGTTGATCTTCCTAGGGCAGCGAGCTGAGTTCTTGGGTGTCGGATGGTCTCGCTTTCAAACTCCCCAAATCTGTTTCGTTGAATCTTTGATGGGCCCACTCAATGTGTGAATACCTGAAATTGTTCCGGTGCGGTCCATCCCCGCAACTGTGTCTATCATCTACGATGACATTTATCCATGTAATGCAAAATTACTGCCTTCTCATGGTTAAATGGTATGTTGCAGGGTTATTTGTCGAACTTCAGCTCACATGTTGCAATTGCGACTGATGGCTCGGTGTGTGCAGAATAGGCAGGTGTAGGTATTTACTCCCAGTCCCTTGACTGGTCTTTTTCTCTCCGTCTCCAAGATTTCACTCCTATCTATCTGGCTGAGTTTCTAGCAGTGGTTCTCGCTCTGCGCAAGGTACCAATTTTTTTATCAGCAGTAATAATAGGACTCGTTATCTTTATGCACTTCCCTCTCGACGTCCACTGAATCGCAGCTCTTTCGGATACTAAAATTCCTGATCCCTCCACACATCACATCAATTCGATTTCTTTGGGTTCCTGGGCACAGGGGTCTTCTATTAAATAAATCAGCTGATGCTTTAGCGAAGGCAGCCCTGAGTGGACCGATTGTTGACCCGCTACCAACAACTGCTTACATCACGGCGGCACGCTTTTGACGGTACACTGTAATGAACGAATTGGGCGCATCAGCGCTTACTTCCTTGGACGACTTCCAGCACCTACTGTTCCCTTGGAGAAGCTCAGTCTGGCGATCGCGCAATCTTGAAGTTTCCTTCACGAGGCTTCGTTGCCGGGTGCCGCAACTAAACTTTTACCTCTACAGGCCTGGTCTGGCGATCTCGCCATTGTGTCTGTATTGTGCGGAGCCGGAAACAATAGAGCACTTTCTTCTTTTTTGCCGTCGCTACTCATCGATTAGGAGGCGACTATTAGAAGTTTCAATACAGAATCTCAGTTTGCGCCTGTCTTCTGCGGTTGTTCTGTCTCTTGGCGCTTCTATGCTTGGCCATACCAATGAGAATGTTTGCTCTGCCGTTCAAAATTATCTCCTAGAAACAAAACGTCTACCATCATGAGCTTTCGTCCTGCCCATCTCATTATCAGCTTGTGTATTTCGGTTTTTACAACCACTTATAGTAATCCCTACCCCTTCTTTGCCTAAATTTAAGTTTGTATACCCCCTAACCTCCTGCAACCACCTCGGCTACGGAAACTGTGCGATCCAAATTTTGGTAGGTCATCCCATGCTTGCCACATGCAACTGGTCATTTAAATACACACCGCCTGGTTATGGCCAATCCCCCTTGTGGGTATGTGCCATTGTGTGAGGTCAACAACAACAACAACAACAACGACTGTGTTCTGAGTGCCGCTCGTAGCTGTTCCTTCGCTGGTGTACATACCTGAAAATATATTCTTTCCCGCAACATATTTGGTGGAGGTGCGCCTTTGCCCTACGTCTACCAACGACGGAGCTCCGCAGCGGCCGACAGCTGCCTTCGCTGATCATGGCCCAGGACGCCTGCCAGCAAGCATCACCATCGGCCATGCCATCACTCGTTCTTTCTGCTCCTCGTGACCCTGGGACATTTTCTGGCACCGAAAACGTTGACGTGGACGACTGGATCCAGATGTATGAACGCGTGAGTACATACAACCACTGGGATCCAACCCTTATGCTCGCCAATGTCATTTTCTACCTAAAAGACACCGCCCGAGTCTGGCACGAGACTCACGAAGATGACTTGACCAGCTGGGACGTCTGCAAGCAGAAACTGCGTGACCTGTTTGGACGGCCGCTCAGCCGAACACTCGCCGCTAAGAGGGACCTTGCACCCCGAGCTCAAACTTCTACGGAATCCTATAATAATAATAATTGGTATTGGGAGGAAAGGAAATGGCGCAGTATGTGTCTCTATGTTTCGTACATTCAGGAGGTGTTGGCCCTCTGCAACAAAGTTGACAATAACATTCCCGAATCTGACAAATTAGTTTACGAGTTGAAGGGGTTCGCCGACGATGCCCTCAACCTGCTCGTCTACAAGAATTGCACTAGAATTTACAACATTATTAAGGAATGTTGGCGCTTCGAGGAAGCTAAAAGCAGGCGTATTAGCCAGCCGTACACACGCCTCCCCAACACGGCTGCCACTTCCTCATGTGAAGACCTGCTGCACCGGCAAACTCCTGCGCCTCTAGAAATTGCGACCCGCATCATTCGACGCGAACTCGAAGCCATGTCTCCTGCCTCCCTGCACCTACGCGATGGCGACAACCACTTGCCCACCATCTCTGTGGTAGAAGCCGTCGTCCGTCAAGAGCTTGCAAATCTTGGCCTCCAACCCGTCAGCCCCGTACGGCCTTGATCCCCACCCGACATCACTGCGATTGCTCCTGACCGACCTTCCTACTTCGCTCCATGTCGACTTAACCCTAACGACTGGCGGACACACGACGACAGGCCCATTTGTTTCCTCTGCCACCGTATTGGCCACTTCTCCCGTCACTGTCGCAATTATTGGTCCCGTCGTAGCGCATACTATCTTCTCAGCTCTCACCGCAACGACGAACAGCCCAGACACTTCACGCCCCCTTCAGCCAGGCAGAGTGCTACAGTAAACGGCCAGTTTTCCCACCCCAGCCGCTCCCCGTCCCCCCTGCGTCGGCAGTCTCGTTCGCCCCTACGCCGTCGCTCCTCTCCTGGCCCCTACGTACGCTCGCAAGCGGAAAACTAGACACTGCAGTGTGTGGAGGTGTTGCTGCAGTACTGCCCCAGTCCCAAAATTCTCGCTTAACCCTCCGCGCACACCAACATTTGCTCGCTATTCATGTCGATGGAGTCCCTGTGAGAGCCCTGATCGATATGGGCGCGCACGTGTCCGTCATGAGTTCAACCCTCCGACGCCGCCTCAGAAAAGTACTGACCCCTGCACCAACAGCCGTTCTCCGCATTGCCGATGGTTGAACTCCTCCTGTGGTTGGACCATGCACAGCCCGTGGGACCACTTCCGGCCGCCATACATACGTTCTATTCTCGGTTCTGGACCACTGCCCTCATGACGTCATTCTTGGCCTCGACTACCTGTCAGAGCATTCAGCCCTCATCAACTCCGCCACCAGTGTTGTCCAGCTTGACCTTCCCCTTTCTGCTGAGTCACCGCCCCCAGTTGTGCCTCGCCTTTGTGCTGTCGACTTTGTCCGCCTAACGACTAAAGCCGCCACTTACATTTCTTTCTCATCTGTTCCTCCTCTCCCTGATGGTCCCTACGTAGTCACTCCGGACCTTGACGTCGCCCTCTCGCAAAGTATTGCGCTTGCGCACACTGTCTGTACAACGTCGGCCAACCGAGCGTAACTTCCGGTTCTGTACTTTGGCTCGTCTATCCAACCGCTCCCGCAAGGCATCTCAGTCGCCACGCTCAGCCCTGCTGCCGAATGTGTCATATCAGTCGTGGACACCTGCTTACCTTCTACTCATCAAAGCCTGTTGCCCGCGGCCACATCAACCGAGAAACCAACGAACGACTACGCCGACATGATCTCTTCTGACCTACCGCCAATGCAAGCTCACGATCTTAGGTGCCTTTTATCTTTTCGCGACATCTTCGACTTTGATGCCCGTGTTGTGGCTCGCACCTCTATAGTGACACATCGCATAAACACTGGTGATGCCGCTCCTATCCACAGACGTCCGTACCGCGTGTCCAGCGCTGAACGCACCGTCATCAATCAAGAGGTGGACAAGATGCTCGCAAAAGACATCATCGAGCCCTCGTCAAGCCCTTGGGCTTCACCAGTTGTCCTGGTAAAAACGAAGGACGGCAGCTGGCGCTTCTGCGTTGATTACCGGCACCTTAACCGCATCACAAAAAAGGACGTATATCCTCTCCCGAGGATCGATGATGCATTAGATTGCCTCCACGGTGCCAAATATTTCTCTTCGATTGATCTTCGATCGGGGTACTGGCAAATTGCGGTTGATGAAAAGGACCGCGAAAAAACCTCCTTCGTGACGCCTGATGGCTTATACCAATTTAAAGTCATGCCATTCGGACTGTGTAACGCGCCGGCTACCTTTGAACGAATAATAGACTCCCTTCTTCGCGGCTTTAAGTGGTCGACCTGCCTCTGCTACCTTGACCATGTTGTGGTTTTCTCGCCTACTTTTTCCACGCACCTCGAACGCCTTTCCAGTATTCTGACAGTGTTCCGTAACGCCGGACTCCAGCTGAACTCATCGAAATGCAAATTCGGTCGCCGTCAACTCACTATTCTCGGACACTTGCTTGATGCTTCTGGTGTCCGCCCAGATCCAGTCAAAATTCAAGCCGTCAAGGACTTCCCGCTTCCTAGGTCGTCGAAGGATTTGCGCAGCTTTGTCGGCTTGTGCTCGTATTTTCGCCGTTTTATCAAACATTTTGCCGGCATCGCTCGCCCCCTAACCGACCTTCTTAAGAACGACACCCCCTTTTCCAGGGGCCCTGCTCAAGAGCACTCATTTTCCTCCCTCATTCAATTTCTAACTTCTCCGCCAATCTTAGCCCATTTTCACCCGTCGTCTCCCACAGAGGTTCGGACCGACGCCTCTGGATTGGGATCGGTGCCGTGCTAGCCCAACATCAACAGGGACAAGATCGCGTCATCGCTTATGCCAGCCGCCTACTTTCCGCCACAGAGCAAAATTACTCCATTACTGCGCGCGAGTGTCTCGCCCTTGTCTGGGCTGTAGCTAAATTCCGCCCGTACCTGTTCGGCCGCTTATTCGCTGTTGTCACTGATCACCACGCTCTCTGTTGGCTGCCTTCACTAAAAGATCCCACCGGTCACCTTGGTCGCTGGGCTTTGGGCTTCCAAGAATATTCATACTCTGTAGTGTACAAGTGCGGTCGTCGCCACCAGGACGCTGGCTCTTTATCCCGGTACCCTGTGGAGCCACCTGACCTAGAAGACGCTGAGACCCTGCCCTGCCTCTTAGCTATCACTGCTCTCACGGATATCGACCACGAACAGCGCCACGACTCATCTTTGCGCCCTATCTTTGATGGCCTCCGCTCTGCAAACCGATCTCCGTCTCTGCAACTTTATGTGCTGCAGAATGGCATTTTATATCGCCGCAATCTACGCTCCGATGGTCCTCCATTGCTGCTCGTCATACCCCAACATCTACGCTCTTCTGTCCTTGAAGAATTGCACGATCTGCCGACAGCCGGCCACCTTGGCCTGTCCCGCACGTGCGCTCGAGTGCGGCACCGCTTCTTTTGGCCTTGCCTGTATCGTTCCATCAATCGTTACGTTGCCGCTTGCGACCTGTGTCAACGTCGGAAAAGGCCCTCCACTTTGCCTGCCGGTCTCCTACAACCCATCGACGTACTTCCGGAACCTTTTCACCGTGTTGGCCTCGACCTTCTTGGCCAATTTTCAACGTTCCTCTCCGGCAACAAGTGGATCGCTGTCGCAACTGATTATACGAATCGGTACGCCATTACGCGTGCTTTGCCTACCACCTGCGCTACCGATGTTACCGATTTTCTTCTCCAAAACGTCTTTCTTCACCATGGCGACCCTCGTCAACTGCTCACCGACCGTGGTCGTTATTTTCTGTCCCGAGTGATTAATGACATTCTTCGTTCGTATGCCACGCGGCACCAGCTTGCGACAGCTTGCCATCCACAAACCAACAGGCTTACGGAGCGGTTCAACCGCACGCTCACCACCGGTATGTTAGCAATGTACGTCTCGCCAGACCACCGAGATTGGGACGCTGCCTTGCCTTATGTGACTTTTGCGTACAACTCTTCACGGCATGACACAACCGCCTATTCCCCTTTCTACCTTTTGTTTGGTCGGCACCCCATCTTGCCTTTGGACACACTCATGCCGTCTTCTTCAGTCGCCACCACTGCTTACGATCAGGACGCCAACGCCCAAGCCTCGCTGGCGCGCCAAATAGCCCGTAGTCGTCTCCGTGCCTCACCAGCTCCCCAGAAGTCCGCCTACGACCGCCATCACAGGGCGGTCGAATATAAACCCGGATCACTAGTCCTCTGGACGCCGTCACGCAGCGGCGGTCTCTCTGAGAAGCTCCTTTCTCACTACCGGGGCCCTTACAGTGTGGTGCGCCGTGTCACCGACGTGAACTATGAAATTGCACCCCTTGCGTGCTCGCCGTCGTCCTCGGGCCCCTCCACCGACGTCGTCCATGTCTGCCGCCTAAAACTTTATCACGACGTTCATACGTCGCCACTCTAACGCCGAGACAGCGGCTCATCAGCCGCGGGTCCTGAAGTAGGAAGACGATGACGAGGCTGAGCAGTGAACGGTTGGACGAAGACAAAGACGACAACCATGTTCTGTGTTCTGAGTGCCGCTTGTAGCTGTTCCTTCGCTGGTGTACATAGCTGTAAATATATTCTTTCCCATAACAATATTGTTCGACAGTGAAACATTGGACCTGAGCTTGACATGCGGAGCAATGCTGCACGCAAGAACCGTACGATGCAGCGAGCTGTTTCTGGAAGCGAGGTTTGTAATTTATTAAGCTGGAAGTAACTTATTTTCTAAATGTGCTTAACCGGCTATTGGCTGCTTATGTTGCTCTCAAATGCCTGTTTTCTGCGCTCATTACAATTTTCTCGTGTCATGTTCACAATTGTAAGCACCCTAATGAATTACGAATGTCAACGCAGAGCCGGCCAATATTGTGACAGTTTGAATCCAACGTCTAAGGAATTAATGTACAGCGCAGTGTGATGAAGTGGAGTGGCGAAACAAGTTATGCACGGTATGCACTTTTGCAGGCTCGTACCTATTCTCGTCAATTCAGCCACTTCATTATGTCATTGGATGCCGCACAATCGGTTGTTCTATATATGTGTGGTGCTTTTGAAAACCTTACAACTGCTGACCTCTGCTTAACGCAAAGAATTGAGCAAGAAGCTTTCACCGCGATACCGTTTTTTTCCGCTGTTTGACTATGCGAGCACGCTGTTCACACGTTAGCAAACCTTTATCAGGCGGCGGCTCCGTCAAAGTTCCAGAGCCGGATAAGAGGACAGCTAGACTATACGCTTCCCTGATAAGCTTGAGGTCCTCCGTGACATCTACTAGTCATCCGGCGACTACTTTAGACTTTACCGCCAAGCCTCTCTGTTTCGTGTTGCGCCTCAGACATTCGCGGATTTTGGCGTTGTCGGCGCTTCAGATTCTCATGAGCACGCCGCATTAGGGCCAATGATTGTAGCTGATCTGTCGATCACGTGTCTGCGCTGGCATGGGAACTGCATCACGCGACCTTTGACCTGAGCCCCAAAAAAAGACGAAGTGGCAACCCTGCTGCGCTGTAAATTTATATTTATCTGCCGCTTGAGATAAATCTGGATGAATGTTCTCCTGTGTGGATCTGCACCAAATTCTGGCCAATCCCCCACCCTGGGTATGTGTCATAGCCATTGAGGCAACAGCAACAACTAAGCTTGGGCAGTGCTGATGAGCGCCATCGTAGACGAGCTCCCTTAAACAGGTTTTCGCTGCAAAACGGGATGGCGGCACGTCGTGCATGAAGGTGCAAAAGGAAATGTGCGCCAGATTTTGCGAACACCGCTCATAAAGAATTTCTTCATCCTTTGCCACAACACACACCCTGCGATAGAGCACTTGAAGGTAGGCAATTCTTTCTTAGCAACACATCAAGCTTTTAGCGCATAGACATGCAACATAACTTTTTAAGTTTCGATGCAGCAAAAGGCATATTCGGGCGCTCATGCACTGTTCCGCGTGTATGGAGATGTCTGCAGACGAAGAATGCTGCAGAAGAGGAGACAGGTGGAAAAACATACAGTTTTATGGAACGAAAGGCGCAAAAATTGAATACCTTTTCAGTAGACATATCAATGGCGCCCTCCTCGTAAGGAACAAAGTTAGGAATTTACGAAGGAAACAAAAAAGTGGCGTGCTGGATCTTTCACGAATAATTTCAACCACTACGTGTTGTGTTCCGTGCAGAACGGGTGCTTTGCACTTTGTCTCCACCGTAGTGCGTCTGCTGTCGCCGGGATTTGTTCCTGGGTCCCTAGATTAAGCAGGTAGTTCGAATAGCTCTCTTATAAAACAGCAACTAGGGAGAAAAAAAATGCGGTGTCGAAAATAAAAAGTAGGTGTGTCGGTCGTGCGCTGATGAGAGAGCGTGTTAGGAACGACTTGGCCAAGAGAAATTCACGGGCAAAATCCCGGCTCATAAAGCGAAAGTAAATCAGCCGCAAGGGCACACAACTAAAAGCAAGAAAGGAACAGAACAGAACACAGCAAACGAACAGAAAGGAGCCAGTAAGGAAGGCAGTGGGTTCTCACATAATGATCAAAAACGCGTGGCCTTGGCGCAACCCCGTAATGGCCACTCAACAAGAAAATGGGCTCCAAATTACGGTTACTGGTCCTTCATGTGACTTCCTGTAGCGTCCTCTTGATCCTTTGTCTTTGACGCCACGCGATGAATTGAGAAACTAAAAAGAAAATAGGCAGGCGTTGACAGAAATTCGGCTAAAGTCCTGAAATATAATTAAAATGCCATTATCTGAACATCATATTTGATGTTAGGGGTGCACCTACAACCTCTCGCATTGAACTGACAAAGCATTGTACCTCCTTTCTACTGCAACACTGTAATGACAATAAAAAATTGGAGGGAACGCTTAAGCTCTGCTGAAGGGTATTACACGATAGAGTAATGGGCTAATTCCCCTCATGTCCAGCTTTGTCGGGTAAAAATTTTTAAAATTGAAAAATTGTGAGACACTGTTATAGAAATATTGAAGGTAATGGTCTATTATTCTGGTATGTACCAAAATTTTTCATTGAAACTGTTTCCATCGATCGCATCGAACACTTAAGGCAGACATATAAAACCAATGCGGAACGCTTTCGACAATAGCAAAAATGTGAAGAAGAAAAAAAATACAGCACTGCGTCGGGTGATCGGTGGATATATTGATAACTATAGTGACATATTACAGTATCTAAAAAATTGCATTCGTAGAAAATTTTCCGCTCGAAAATGCTTTTGTCCAGAATTGCTGGGTATGTATATTCCCTGCTTTACTATCATATATCCTTGGGAGTCCTCATACTCTTCCTGGAGCAGTGGTGCAGCGTTTAAGCTATGCGCCACTGCGCTGCCATGGCAGGTGCTCCCATCGGTTGGCCTTTTGCGACCATCGTTGCTCTTCTCAAGTGACCAATCATTAATATAACTGCTACCTGCTATGGTGGGCAAGTTGTTATGATGCCGCAAGATCACGTGACCTAGTTGGTCCACCTGCCTCCAAAGTTGCTTTCTGGGGACCTCCTGTTAGAGCCATGCTTCTCGTTTTTCCCTCACAACGCCGACACCAGACCCCTTGATGAACGATCCCTTCGGTGCTACCGCCTTAACAAAAGTTACCAAGCTTACTTCACTGCGGTATTCACGCGTAATTTTCTTCCAGGGACCAAGTTAAAATGTTAAAATAACAGGTATGATACAGAAAATATGACCACGCAAGCACATATTTCTGCAAAAGAAATGATAGCCCTAAGGAGGAATCAAACAAATCAGGCTCCACACAAGGAAGAGAAGAACGGCCAACGGAAGGATATAGGTCGCCTGACTGACATTGGTCTTCCCCTGATTCCTATTTGCGCAGCTTTCCGGCAACATTGAGCTGGGTGCGCAGCGAGCGATCAGAAAAAGCGGCTTGCCAGTGGGAGGAATGAACACGTGCGATAAATGTTGGTCCCCTGAACTTGCTGTCGAGCAGCTCTGCTCCCATATATGCACCAAGCAGCACGACCTGGGGTGTGTTCTTGTTTCACGTCATCATCGGGACGGTTGGCAAGACGATGTAAACTGGCTGGTTTGTTCTGGTCAGGTCTGGCTGCTTATGCTCTTCTGACGTCGGAAACGAGGTGAATTGTAACCATTATACTGGTTAACCCTATTTTGATAGTTATCTTTTAACTGTTACAGCCAGGCTTCTGGATGTGAGAAGTGACTACTAGCTGCCCGTTAACGCTGCATAGTCATATGAGTTTTTAGAGTTCTGAAAATGCGGTTCTGCTCTGTCCTGTGGCTTAACAACCTCTGGCCCCTCCAGGCCAGACCAAAGCCACGTGACTGAGGAGCATATGCAGCTATTTCCCAAAGCTATGCCATCTGGAAGAGCACATAGAACATCATCATCGATGCCTCTTCATAGCAGCGCTTAATGCCGCTCCTCGTTGCTCCAGCTCTCCATCTCCCGTGAGGCACAAAGCAGCGAAGGCTGGTCATCAGATAAGACCTAGGTCGTAAATAAAATACGTTCGATATTTACACGAAAGCCTGTTAGGTGTCAGTTCCAGGTGTTAAAACATTAGTAAGATCTAAAAAAGTGCAATTTACAGATACAGTGAAATTATTCAGATTGGTGGCGACTGAAGACGAGAACCGTCAGTCGTAAAAACGTTGAGCAACATTTGTTGTTGGGCTAGTTCGCCTTACAGGATCTGTGATAAGTCACCAAAAAGACAACGGACAAGTAGAAGAAAGAGCGCTTCCGTCTCCGCCGTGTTTTTACTGCCCTGCAGAAGCGCTTCCGAATCAGCGCTTCCGTCCACGTCGTCTTTTTCTACTTTTTCTTTGTCTTTTTGCGATGATTCATCAAAGAATATATAAAGACCTAGCAACAGCAATTTACGCCGATAAGTTCTATGCATGAAGATTTCAAGCAAGCGCGGCCAAAATTCATACCGCAAATTGGGCCAGCCAAGAAGCCAAGGACGAAATCTATGACCGCAAAAGGGCGTTATTGCAAAGGCAGGGTGCTTCCAGGGCGAACTTCAGGTAGCTGCCGAGTAAAGAGCAAATTGTACGAGCGTGCGCAAGTCCTACAAAGTCCACCGGTCGGTAGCACTCTCTGGTTGCTCCAGTGCTTGGCTGTCGTACTCGTGCCGCTCGAGAAGTGCACTTTTCTATTACGCGGCGCGGACAGCATCCCATATTGAGCGGGTACTCTGCAACAATCAGTGTTAGGTTATCTGCGCCACCATTGGGAAAGGACTTCAGAAAAGGACTTCCAAAGAGCGGAAAATGACTTCGTGTCTGATAGCACTCCTGACCACGCTGCTTTCGCAATGTCACGTAATTACTTTTCACATTTTGCGCTTGGAGCTGGACAGTCTAAGACGGGAAAGAAAATGCTCTGCACTGCTGTGAAACAGCCTCCATTGTTCGGTAGTTTGGCTTTTAACTTCTCCTTTCAGTTTACTCGAGAAACTGCCTTTAATGCACTGAAGAAAACATTCTTAAGGATGTCCCCGTTTCTGTCACAGCGCATTCATTTTTGTTGCTGCCTTTTTTTATGAAGCTGAAGTTTTCTCATCATTGTGCACCAGCAGATCCTTTGTTACTTACTGCGCTTTCGGAAACAAAAATAAAAGAAGAAGACAACGTACAATATCAATAGGAAAAAGCATGCCCTGTAACAAGATCTGTGATTGATGTTCGCTCCACGAAGAAGTGGTGCCGAATTTCGCAAGGCAGTGCAGTAGTCAAGAACAGCTTCAAGTTTTAGAGCTTGCGAGACTAGGAAGTTCCTTTTCTTCAATTCCAATTTTTAAAATCTTGCAAAAGAGTGGTCGCCCGATAATATTATGAATACTTTTTTGTCCTCTTCGTCTCAAGGTCCGTATTATATAGCAAGGTTGATAATCCTAATGGAGTCGTTCTTTCTCATTTAGTGAAATGGAAGCGACCTCTAATCGATTTTCAAAAGGTTTACGCTTTGGTGGTGATGCTTTCAGGTGCTTGAAGATGGCATCATGTCGCGTTCAGCTTACACCCTTTCCTGCACATGCCTGCATGCAAGCTCTTCAATGCGCTAACAGCGTATTTGATCTTAATGGTTAAGCACGCCGAAAACTGGCAATTTTTGCCCAGTGTAGGCACTGGGCCTATGCGGCTGATCAGGTGCCCGGGTACGCAGTCAGCACAGTATAATTAACGCCCTAATAATGAAGTCGTCAAGATCCTTTCATCTACACTGAAGGTGACATCTAGCGTTCGGGTTGACTCCATCATGACTGAATGATTCGTGCGGCACGTGCGGCATTACCCTTATAATATCACGGGGAAGCTGATCCCAGCAAGCTCACTAGCTGCATCATTGATTGAAGTATTGAAGATAAATATTTAGTTCCGTTAGATTGCACTCCTAATATTTAGACAGCTTGCTGAGGTTGTTTGTAGGTGCGCATTTCTTGCAGATACCGTTGACCAAAAAGTGCTTATACTACGAAGACTTACGCAAAACTACTCAAGAGTGACCTCTGTTTTTGGAGAGAACAGCCCCCAGCTAATCCTGTTAGTCAGGCCAAATGCGCACCGTACGGAAGGAAAGCGCTTTTCCAAGTTAGGTTTACGTTGGTGCGATGGTGCTCACCCCACAGCGTCCACCGAATGAAGGATGCGTAATGAAGGAAGTGGAAAAACGAGACAGTGAGAAATGCTAGTCGTGAGCCACCCACTCGCAATGACAGCTTTTTCTCAGCATTCACCGAACAGGTTGTATTTACTGATAACAAAATGACAGAGCAAAGTTTCCAGAAAAAAATGTCTACACAAATTATGGTGCTTCTTATGCTTTTATTTGCAATATGAATTACGGCATCAGAACTGAAGAGTACAATTTTTGAGAGCCAGATTCCTTTTTGTGTTAACACATTGGATGTCTTCTAGTAGGCTTTACCGAAATAAGCACTAGAAAATGCGGTTTTCAAAGGCCCAAAACAAATTTAGGAAGTTTTCAAGTGAATGACATATAGTCCAGCTCAGTCGAAGAGAGAAAATGTAGCTGCTTTCTAGTTACTGGAATGAAAATCACAGTGTGCACGTTAACTGAGCATGTCAGCACACTCGGTATAGTTGCTCAGTGCGAGTTCGCGTCCACCATTCTTGGTCCATCTGGACAGAGAAGGAAGCCAGGGTTGGCTTTTTTTTCTTTAAAGCGGTGTATGTGATTCGCCCAGCTGCTGGATTGCATCGGGTTGGATGACAGATTGTGTGATTTTTTTTCACTCCACAGACCGGTTCTCTTTCACTCGATAAAGAACAAATTTCTGATCAGCAATTCTTGACAGCCCCGCGGTGGCTCCGTAGTTAGGACGCTCGGCTACTGATGCGGAGTTGCCGGGTTCGAACCCGACCGCGGCGGCTGCGTTTTTATGCAGGCAGAATGTTAAGGTGCCCGTGTGCTGTGCGATATAAGTGGTCGTTAAAGATCCCCAGGTGGACGAAATTATTCCGGAGCCTACCACCACTGCACTTATTCTTCCTTTCTTCTTTAACTCCCTCCTTTATCCCTTCCCCTACGGCGCGGTTCAAATGTCCAACGATATATGAGACAGATACTGCGCCATTTCGTTTCACCAAAAGCCAATTATTATTATTCAATTCTTGACCTTCCGAACGCTCGCTGCTAGACAGAACTACCAGGTCCTAAATGATTCGATTGTGTGATAATGCACTTTAAAGTGTGATCCCCTCGTTTTCTCTCGATGTTTGCAACACATCTGTCCCGTGTTGTGTGGGTTAGAAAACTTCCTAATAAGAAAGGTAATATAGGCGCATTTATTATTGCAAGTCACGGACTGTTTTTAAGTTTAGAGCTCAAATTTTCAGCCTAACATTTCGCACTCTTTCAGGGCAAACGGTTTGAAACTAATAAGACTAAATCTTAGGAGACAGCATTCAGTCGTGAACTTTTGAGCACCTTTGCTTACTTTTGCATTTACGATTCACTTCAGAAATCCTCCTTATTAGTGCGCCCATGCGCCTATTGGATGAATTTATCGCAATTTGTCAGGGTTGTCAATATAATTTGATAGGTTTAGGAACTCATAGTATCCCCTGAAATGGCAGGTAGTATGTTTCACTCAGTTTAGTTAAATAACCTACCACCTAAATATCAGCAGCAAGAGCAAATATGCAAGATGACAGATAGACGATGGCGGCTCGTTCCAAGATAAACAAAAAAACGACCATATCTGCTTGATGGAAGGCAGCGCGATCGTTTTTGCCGCAAGAAACGCAGCTGAAAATAAACTGGCGGTTCTTAGTGAAGCTCGCTTTCGCAAAATACTGTTATTGATTACTGAGTTTTCTTTATTTTCGCAACACATGAAAACGTAAACAAGAACAAATATCTGATTAGAGACACAAGCGCGAGCCGCAATATCTAGGCTGGGTCGTCAAAGACATTTCAGCCGCGGCTGAAAAGCCTGACTCAATGAAACTCCATTAAATATTAAAAGCCCTGACCATCGTCATCAACGTCGCTTTTGCTGTCAGCCAAAAAGGGGGTATTCCAGTCAGCGCTGGATTCAGGATCGTGTTTCTGCAATGAAGGCGCTAAAGAAAATCGCTGTTCTTTGTGGTTTCTTATCAGGCGCCTGGAATGAAAGGCCTGCCGTTTATTATCGCAGTCTTGGACACACGTCCGATCTTTTTACGAACAGCGTTTTTTGTTAAACCAAAAAATTAAACATGCGCTCCGTGAGTATAGGCCCCTTTGGTCCAAGGACGCTATTCTGAGCAACAAATTTAGGTCGCAAAAGATTGCGGGTACAAGCCTGCGGTGTGGAAATATTCTTTATAAGGCGACAAATTGAGTTCATGTTGGAATACAAACTTTTTTTTGCAACTGTTTTCGCTGCGAATAATTTGAAGCAACCCTTTTCACATTAGGTGCTGTAAGGTGTCTAAGAAAGAAATTTAGCAAATTTCAGCTCATGTTGCAAGCATTAGGACCAACTACTGATATATATACTCACACGCAGAAAAAAACTCTTTTACCGTACGTTACCTCGCGCAGAAAGAAGCAGGGAAACCTGAACAATTTATCCGCTTCGTGGCACAACAAATTCAGATATTCGACGCCGTCTTCATCACCATAATTTTTTCTAATGTGGCATCTTTCTTTCTATCAAAGTTTCCGGCATCGTTTGCATCATTGCATTCACAGCTAAGATTCGAAGCACCTTGTTCAAAAATTACTTGTCTCATTAAGTGCGGTATGCCACATTAATCCGCTACTAAAGTCTCAAACAACTAAAAAGTTGATTGCGCCTTTACTAGTGGAATAATAATTATAGTCGGTTTTTAAATCAATTGTAATGTCTGAAAAATAAAAAAATAATTTATTATTATAATTAAGCATCTTTTCCAGATACAAATTCCGTTCATCCACCTTTAGCGAGATGTTTGGCTTTTGTTTAGCTTCTTTTTTCGCTGAGCATCAACCGAGTCACGTCATCAAAGTAGAGTCCCTTTGAATAAAGTGGCTCATGAAGCAAAGCAACAAAAAAAGATATGACCTGATGTCTGCGTCTCTACACTCCTGCAACCGACACCCTGCAAATGAAGAGCACCAGACCGAGTCCTGCCAGTTTCGAAGAGATGTGCGAACAAGAAGCAGAACATGATGAATTAAGAGAGAGCCAAGAAGGAATAGAATGAGAAATACTGTGTTTATCTACGGTTCGCTGGTTTCAGATGGGCGGCTGCTGATAATCTATCAGCACTATTCCTGGAGGAAACCAAAGAGCGAAAAGAAGGAAGAGAAGAAGGAACATACAAGGCAGGACGGGCCCGTCCTGTCTTCTGTGTTGGGCTCGTTCGGTCTTGTGCGTTCCTTCTTGTCTTCGTTCTTTTCGTGCCGTGGCTTCCGTCACTTAGATATGCCCCAACTAGCCCAGACATCAGTCCTTATTCAGAGCACTATTCGTTTCTATTATGTCTCTGTTGCTATCTTTGACAGTGGCGCATTTGCTTGTAGCCTCGCTTTCATTTTAGTTTATTTGGCACTTATTTGCTCAATTTATTTTTGTACTGACGTTATGAACAGCTGCGCGCGATCTAAGGTTCCGTTACTCAAACGTCCGGGCTGTCTGATGGGCTCCACTTGCAATTTTTGACGCAGTGTTTCTGGAATCACTTGCTTAGTAGCCGATGCATTGCACTTTGTTCAGGTTTGGCGACTATGTTCTTATGACTCGCTTGCGTCAACTGCAATAAAGCTCTTACTTCGGCGCTTTTGGTGCCATGACAGGATGCTAATATAGGGCTGCTAAAAAGAGATGTTTTTTACCCTCAGCAAGACTCATAAAATAAAGCTAGTATGTCTTACTGGTGGGGCCCCACTGCTTAGGAAAATCTAATGATGATGACAGTAACTTATATCAGAGCATTCTCAATAGCCCTGTACACTTTAAGTCCTCTCTAGGGAATTTTCCCAGCGTGATCTAGCTCCTGCTCTGGCAACCATGAATAAGTCATAAAAAAGGAGTATAGATGATGAAATCGCACGGATAAATGACGTTTAGAAGATTGCTTCTTTTCCCTCGGCGTCTCTTTCGACGCACGAGCAAGTCTCATTTGCGGTTGGATTCCTCAGCTCCATTTTCATTGCACGCATAGTGAACCCTTCGACGTGCGACGAAATCACGCGTTTCGGGTGGCAAACAGGCGTCGTTTCAAATTAAGCATGTATATCAAAGAAGCTTTAATAACTTGTTTTAAACACATTGCCTTTCTCGTGTATTTATTTAAAGCACCCTGATTCACTGAAGCATTGTAGAGAGGAGTTGGTTTGAAAGAAATTGTTTGTAGGCAACGAAGATGAATGCGCTCAATGAGTCGCTCAGATAGAAAAAGAAATTCCTGTCTAGATGATTCCTGAGGACCAGAAACAACAACTGAACCTAAGCCATGTTAACGTACCACCATAAAGCAAAAAGCGGTGTATATCTGCGACAAACATACAAATTTCAAAACCAATACCACGGGAGAGAGGAGCATATCCGCGTGGAATATTTTATAAGGTACGCACAATAATATGTTTACCAGAAAGGATAAAATGCTGAAGATTTGACGACAAAGAAAAGGCTTTGGACAGCATCCATAGTACACATATTGCTTGCATCAGTTAGGAAAATCATTGTACTTCAAAAACACACCACAGCCTTGTTAATTGTTACCGGATGCCTAAGATGAGAAGGAAAGTCGCCTTACCAGATGGCATATGTGTTATTTTCTGCAGTATCATTCAGATTTCGTACACTGTAATATTATCTGAGGCCACAAGTTGAGCTCACAGAACAAATAGTTGAGGGTTGTTGTGGAGCGTTGTGTCGAAGCAATTGTGCTTTTATCCGACAAAGAAATGATGTTGCTTTCTGTTAAAGATTGACCCTTTTAGCCTTACTTAATAATTTACTTTTTTTTAAACATTTTCGGATTTGTTATTTTATTGAGCTGGTTTCCTATATAAGTTGGCCTCTGTGCAAAAACACATTGTAAGACAGCGCTCAAGTGTATGTCTCTTCCGGGGTTCTTGCCTTGCTTGTACTTTCATTTAAAAAATGGTCTGTCACCAATTGGGCAAAGCCTGTGCACTATGCAAGCATCACCGCTCTCTCAGTGGCGTGTGCGATCACGGCGGGAAGCTTCCGTAGTAGAACGATCTTGCGCGCTAGTTGGTTCATTGCAGAAAAAAAGGATAGTACTGCGCGAATGAGACACGACAGGACAACGGGAACAAAAACGACAACACAGATGCAGACTTCCAACTGTATATTCGAGACCGAAAGGCAAAAGCTATATAAGGCATGAACCTAGGCGCACAACCATCACTGTCATTCACACAAGACCTGATTAAAATCTAGACAACATTTTTAAACTTTTTACGTTGTAGAAGGGCCGATAAACCAGACAGCACTCAGTCAGCATGTCCCCAGGCATTCCGTGTCAAGAAAATGATTAAAAAGAGTTAAGGAACCTAATAATCAACCTGAGTAAAGAGGACGAAAAATACGCAAAGGGACAATGCAGGTGACCAGCAGACAAGAGTAAAAAACTATGCAAACGCGACGAAATCAAGGCGTGACATATAGAAAAAGACGGCATGAGAGCATGGAAACAACCAAGAACACGTGTAAAGGTGAAGAATTAAAGCAGGTAAAAGAGGGGAATGAGGTATGCAAAAACAAGCATGCCATGAAAGCCAACAAAGAGCAATTGCAAAGGTGAGGATAAAACCAGATAGAACTACATTTCCGGCTTTGAGGTACATACATCTTAAGAACCAGATTAGGACAGAAGTGAAACACTTACAGGTGGCCTACTAAAAACGTGATTTCACTCAGTGAAAGCGAAACAGATGGAGTGCTGACACATTTTTCACCATTTTTTACGATGTGATAGGCTTAGACCACCTGACTTTCCGTCTTATCTCTTGATTTAAACAAAAAGGTAGCTTTGCGCAAAACTGGTTGCAAGGCACTTTTTTCTTGCCCTTACCCATCCCTTTACAGTTCTTACAATGCTGCGCCAGATGACCTCCCACATTGTTCGTCACTGCCAAGTTTTGTTCGCGTGCCCGTTCGTTAAAACAGGTACCAGTCTGCCCAATGTAAACTCTATCACATGTTAGGGGAATTTTGTAGACAAGGCCCGAATCGCATTTTGTGAACTTCTTTTCGTAATTGGTATAGCATTGCGGCCTGGTTCTGTTTTCAGTCGACATCAAAGGGCAGACGCTGTTCAGCTTAACTGGTGCCGAAAAAACAATCTTGACACCATATCAATTCGCCACTTTTTTGATGTTGTGGAATACCCGGTGTATATAAGGCATCACCTGCAGCAGCTTTCCTTTGTCTTTTTCATTCTTTTTACGACCTTTCATCTTCTGTATTAGGCTTTCAAACGCTGCGGTGATGAGGTGAGGCGGATAACCAGTGGCGCGAAATATTGAACTTGCTGTCTAAAGCTTTCTTCTATTTTTCAGTGGCATGATTTTTTTAAGGCAGACTGGCAAGCTAAGATTACGTTGGCACGTTTTACGAGCATAGAATGTGCGCTTCAAAACGGCAGTGGGTTCTTTTCGTTCTCGGACTGTATTACCAGCAGATGTGTTTAGAGGCAAATTCGAGTGTAAGGTCAAGATACTGCAGTCTGTTCTCGTTAGCGTACTAGTCGGTGAAGATTAAGCCCTGGTAGGAGGTGTCAAATATCCCTAGAATGTCAGTCACCACTTCAGCAACGCCCCCTGTCCCTGTCGCCAGAAGATGACGTTGATGAGGTGGTGACTGACATTCTAGGGATATTTGACACCTCCTACCAGGGCTTAATCTTCATTCACGAGTTAGCTAACAACAACAGACTGCAGTACATTGATCTTACACTCGAATTTGCCTCTGCTGGTCATACAGTACGAGAACCAAAAGAACCCACTGCCGTTTGGAAGCGCACATTCTAAGCTCGTAAAATGTGCCAACGTAATCTAATACCCATGTCACACGGCCATTTTCAATGACTATCGAGTCGAGGGCTTTCGAAATTTTCAATCGCCACTGAACTCGAAGGAGTTGTGTCGCTGCTACACGGCAAACCTCAATAGATATTGAAATGGTTCTCGTGTCTAACGCCAAGCTTGTGTGGCGCCACAATCGCTACTTTTGATTTTGCAAGAAATAACAAAAATATTTGATAAATGTATAATAAGTGCTGAAATACACGCATACACGCATGTCGTGTAAAACCAATTTAATTGCACGAACACGACGGACAGATGCAGACACTCCTGTAGCCACTCTAATATAAGGCGAGCCAAAACCAAGCCAGTCCAACTGCGTCGGAGCGGTACTTCGTCAGGCTTAATACCTGGAAAGTCGCCTTGATATCTGAAAAACAAAAGATATTTGTCTCTTGCAGCTGTATGCGAGGGTAAGAAGGGGCTAATCGAAGGCGAATGCAACAGTTTAGAACACGATATTGCTTTGAGGGATTAGCGACGAAGCTGTTATCGCTGTGAAGCGGGCAGGCAGGGCGCCGCCATAATGTCAACGCTAAGTACGGCAGCAACGCAAAGACCGCCACGCAAAATTAATGCGCTTAATGTGCTTAAAACTAGACTGATACAATTTTAAAATGATTGTACAGCCTGCTTTCATTAGTTTACGCGTATAATGTTTGTTCATGGTTTTGTACCGTGCATGTACGTGTACGAAAGTGCACTTGGCCCCGCTCGAAGCAGAGCTAGCAACCTTCGGCAGCCCTCGAAGGCCCTCGAAATCTCGATGAAGTTCGGCGCTGCTCCGTTGAGTCGATAGACTATTGACTCGATGGCCATTGAAACTGCCTGTGTAGCAGCGCTCGATCGCGTTTTAAGACGATAGGCTATCGGTTCGAGGGCCTTTGAAATTCCCGTGTGACCGGGGTATTAGCCTGCCAGTCTGCCCTAGAAAAATCATGCAACCGAAAAATAGAAGAAAGCTTTAGACAGCAAGTTCAACATTTCGCGCCGCTGGTTATCCGCCTCACCTCATCACCGCAGCGTTTGAAAGCCTAATACAGAAGATGAAAGGTCGTAAAAAAATGAAAAAGACAAAGAAAAACCGCTGCAGGCGATGCCTTATATACACCGGGTATCCCACATCAAAAAAGTGGCGAATTGATTTGGTGTCAAGATTGTTTATTCGGCACCAACTAAGCTGAGCAGCGTCTGCCCTTTGATGTCGACTGAAAACAGAACCAGGCCGCAGTGCTATGCCAATTACGAAAAGAAGTTCACAAAGTGCGATTCGGGCCTTGTCTACAAAATTCCCCTAACATGTGATAGAGTTTACATTGGGCAGACTGGTACCTGTTTTAACGAACCGGCACTCGAACATAACTTGGCAGTGACGAACAATGTGGGAGGTCATCTGGAGCAGCATTGTAAGAACTGTAAAGGGAAGGGTAAGGGCAAGAAAAAAGTGCCTTGCAACCAGTTTTTCGCAACACTACCTTTTTGTTTAAATCAAGAGATAAGACGGAAAGTCAGGTGATCGAAGCCTATCACATCGTAAAAAATGGTGAAAAATGTCAGCACTCCATCTGTTTCGCTTTCACTGAGTGAAATCACGTTTTTAGTAGGCCACCTGTAAGTGTTTCACTTCTGTCCTAATTTGGTTCTTAAGATGTATGTACCTCAATGCCGGAAATGTAGTTCTATCTGGTTTTATCCTCACCTTTACAATTGCTCTTTGTTGGCTTTCATCGCATGCTTGTTTTTCCATACCTCATTCCACTCTTTTACCTGCTTTAATTCTTCACCTTTACACGTGTTCTTGGTTGTTTCCGTGCTCTCATGCCGGTTTTTTCACATGTAATGCCTTGATTTTATCGCGATTGCATAGTTTTTTTACTCTTGTTATCTCTTGGGTTACCTGCATTGTCACTTCGTGTATTTTCACCCTCTTTTTTTTTAGAGGAAGACGAAGTGCTTCTCTTGCGGAACACATCTCGCCCGCCTCTGTGTTTTTCTGGAGTTCTTACTGCACCTGTGGTGTCTACCGCTCCTTCCATCGCGGTGATGGATGTACAACACGCCGATGATCCTCCCGGTTCCCGTTCACCCGCGGACATCGGTTCGCGGAAGCGAGGAATTACGTCGAGTGGTAGCGAAGACACAGAGCTGTACTGCGCATCAGGTGACGAGTCCTCGGAAGACAGCTTTCGACTTGTCCAGTAACGCAAGGCCAAACGAAGAATTATCATCTCATCTTCGGCGTCCTGTTCGGACACTGTGAAAACAGCTCCTAAGCGATGGCCTCACTCCATCCTGTTTGTGCCACAGAACGCTACCGTCAACCTGCGCGTCCTCAACAGGCAAGCACTCTCCGTGTATCTAGAAAACACCGTGCCAAATGAGATCAAGGATGTTAGGATAAACACTAGGCGAAACATCGGCAATCGATGTGATGAACCCGAGCGCACTGACCATACTACAACATGTAACGTAGCTAGGAAACATCAAGGTCCGATCCATCGTGCCAACGAATGGTGCCACAATTACAGGAGTCATCTATGACATTGACAATGAAATATCTAATGCAGACCTACCAATTCTCATAAAACCAGCAAGCGAACACAACGTGATTGTGCATGTTGATCGCCTCGGCAACTGACGTTGTGTGAGGATAACCTTCAAAGGCGACTGCCTTCCACCCTACGTGAAGGTCGGCCACTTTCGCCACCAGGTTCGACCATTTAATCCAAGACCTATGCAATGCTTCAATTGTCAGAAGATTGGACATGTGAAGGGTGTTTGCAGAAATTCGGCCGTGTTCCCTCGATGTGCCGAACCCCACTCAGAAGACAACTGCAGCGCAACCACGTTGAAGTGTCCTAACTGTCAAGGTGATCACTGCGCCTCTTCCAAAGACTGTCCCCAGATCAAGAAAGAGATCACCATTCTTAAACAAATGTTGAGAGACAACTCTACCCACAAAGAGGCCGCTGTGAAAGTACGGCGAAGACGACGTCACCGACGAAGGTCTTCACGGCGGAAAACATCAAGCTTTCAGGAAAAGTCACCTCGTCAAGCATCATCATCAGCGGACGTTTCCAGCGCTCCGAACACCGATGTTTGAAAGGGAGAAAACTGCCAGATCTCTTTCCACAAAGGAATGGCCGCCACTTCCGCGTACACGACCGCCAGAAGAGCCGCAGAAGAAGCCGCCCCCAGTACAGCAAGGAGCTGTATCCGAGGAGCCGCGGAATACAGATGAGCAAGTGAAAGTACTTATTAGGCCTTTAATGAATGCCATTCGCGTGCTGCTAAGCAACATGCACACACCGTCTGCCAGAAGTGCGCTTCAAGTACTGGACGCTCTGAGTCCGGTGCTTGCAACCCTTGAGTAGATCATGGCTCCACAGCCTTGGTCTTTTAGGGAAGAGGTCCGACAAGCAGCTATTTTTCAGTGGAATGCCCGCGGACTCAAAGCGCGCCTTTCGGATTTCCGTCGCTTCGTGTACGCCAACATGTTTCCCATTATCGTAATTTGCGAGCCGAGCTTATCGAACAAAATCAGGCTTTCGGGATATGAATCATTATGTCGTCAGCTGTTTATGAAAACAGTAAGGTTTTGGTGTTTATTCCCCGTGACCTCACCTACACTCATCAGCCTGTACCACCTAATGACAGTAATCAATATATATGCCTAAACGTAAGGAAAAAGAATCTGGCCTTTACTTTTGTAGGCGCCTGCCTATCTCCGTCAAGTCGATTTGATTATAAAAGACTACGGGACATCCTTTCCTCAACTTCCAATCCCTGGGTCATCATTGGAGATTCCAACGCCCATCTTACACTGTGGGGAAGTCGGATCATCAACGCAAGAGGCAGATTTCTGGTATCTTTCGCCTCCAGTAATGAACTTTGGCTGCTGAATGATGGAAGTCCTACGTTCTTACGTGGCTCCACGTACAGCAGTTGTCTTGACTTGACTTTCGTCTCACGAAGCCTAGTCAGACGTGCAGGGTGGTTTGCGGACATAGAGACGCACGGAAGCGACCATATCCCCACGTACATTAAGATCAGAGGATTGACGGCTTCCAAAACACAGGATACGATCCAAAGAGTGGACTGGCCTAAATTTCAGTCTATTATGGAAGAACACTGCGACGCCAATTCATCTTTCGACTTGGAAGAGGTAATCAAGAGCGTGGTGCAAGACACTATGTGTACTCTAACATGCTCCTCGAAACTTAATGATTTTGATGTGGAACTATAACGACTACGAGCAATCCGACGACGTGCTGAACGAAGGTACCGACGTGCGAGAACAATGGACGATCTACGGACCGCCAGGCGCACGCAAAAAAAGATACAGCGCCGGTTAGACAATCTCGAATCGCAACGTTGGGCTGCCTTCTGTGAGTCGCTAGATCCACGCAAGCCTTTATCGCAACTATGGAGAACGGTGCGCGGGCTGCGGACACTTCCCGTACAGCGATTCCCATTCAAGGCGCTTGCCCTCTCTCAAAAAAGATCGGAGATTGACGTGGCAGAGGATTTCTGCGCCAGATTATCCGGACAACTCACAGCTACCAACATTCCATCGCCTTCAAGCAGCTACCCGCCACCACGTGATTTCCGGTTGGATCTACCATTCTCGATCCACGAACTTAAGGCAGCATTAGCTTTGTGTAGCCGCACATCAGCGCCAGGACCTGACGGAATTTCCTACCGATCTCTGTGTCACCTGGGGGAGCGAGCGAGAGGAGTTCTTCTTGAGGTGTACAATGAATCTTGGAGAAATGGCACGCTACCAACAACCTGGAAGACAAGTCGCCTTGTTCCACAGCTGAAGCCTGGCAAGTCGCCGTTGGAGCTCTCATCATATCGCCCGATCGCTTTGGTGAGCTGTGTGGGCAAAGTAATGGAGAGGATGGTCCTAGGACGCCTGGAGTGGTACTTGGAGTACCACAACACCTACCCAGATGCCATGGCGGGCTTCCGACGCGGTCGATCATCGATCGATAACGTCGTCGACCTGGTGACCTACATTCAACATGAGAAATGCCATAAGCGTCTCTGCGCATCCTTATTCCTCGACGTTAAAGGGGCGTATGACAACGTCACGCATGAAGCCATCCTCTCTGCTCTCGCAGAGGTAGGAGTGGGTGGTCGGATGTTTCAATGGATACGGAGCTATCTATCCATGCGATCCTTCTTTGTAAGCACCGAGGAAGGCCATACTTCTCTTCACTATAGCTACCGCGGCGTCCCCCAGGGCGGTGTACTTAGCCCCGTGTTATTTAATCTAACACTAATTGCTCTCCTTGAGCACGTGCCAACCACAGTCAGGCTATCAATGTACGCGGATGACTCTGCATATGGACATCTGCAGTAACACGCCTACAGTTGCGAGCAAGAATTCAGAGAGCCGCCACACAAACTGTTATCTACCTCCGTAATCGAGGCCTGGAAATTTCCTCCGAGAAATGCGCACTAGTGCCATTTACGCGCAAACCCATGGCAAACTACAGTGTAATGATAAATGGCCAAATAATACGACGGGTCCGATCGAACAAGTTTCTAGGTGTCATAATCGACAGGGACTTGTCATGGAGCCCACACATATCATACGTGAAAAAACGGTTGACAGGCATCTGCCACCTGTTCAAGTTTTTCGCTCGCAAGACCTGGGGAATGTCGCCTAGTGCCATGTTACATCTGTACAGAGTGCTTTTTCTAGGATTTCTGCGATACAGCACCAGCAATAAACAACACAGGCAAAACGAATCTACGCACAATACAAAGTCTTCAGGGTCAAGTGCTCCGGATCTGTCTAGGCCTGCCTCAGAATGCTTCAACAGTGGCTACGATAGCAATAGCTAGAGACCACCTTGTCAAGACCCACATTGAAATCGAAGTACTCAGGACACATATAAGGCATCTCGCCAGGAATCATCGTCACCATTTAGCCTCTCTACCAGCAGACAGGCCACACACATTTTTCAGCCAAACGATAACTGCATATGATTAATCATTGCCAGCTTGTTTCACTCCGGCTGCGAGACCTTCGATCTCTCCATGGTGCCTCGCTCAGCCAAAAATCAACCTCGCAATACCTGGTATCTCGAAAAAAGCTGATCTGTCTTCACCAGCCCTTAGACAGCTCACACTGCTACATTTGTACGAGAACTACCGTGACTCAACGCATATTTACACTGATGGATCTGTCCTTCCAAGCAGCTCCGCGGCGGCAATCGTCATTCCAGCGAAAGCTACAACAATCAAATTTAAGACGACCCACGCGACAACATCGACGGCAGCAGCGCTCCTAACTGCCCTTCATCACATTGGTGATGAACCGCCACACAAATGGACAATATTCTGTGATTCGAAGGCGGCACTGCAGTCTCTACGGTCACCTCTACGACGCGGACCGCACGAACAACTAATCTTCAATATTACAGAGACGTTACACCATATAAGTGATGCCGGCCATGAAATAACGTTCCAGTGGCTTCCAAGTCACTGCGGGATTATCGGCAATGAACGGGCGGATCACGCTGCCCGCTCAGCCGATACTGAGGAGCGCCACGTCCCAATTCCTCTTTCTAGAACTGACGCGGCACGGAAGCTCCGCCTACTTGCTCGGCAGTGCACCGAGTCGCAATGGAATGAGCCACATTTAAGAAATACGCGACTGTACTCACTTGATCCAACATTAAGTCTCCAAGCGCCATCACAGCTTCGCTGTAGAGACGCCACGCTTTTATATCGACTTAGGTTGGGGGTTGCCTTTACTAAAGCCTATGCCTTCCGCGTAGGGATGACCGACACCCCAACCTGTGACCACTGCGGCCATGAAGAATCAATTGGCCATATATTGTGCTCCTGCCCGCTGTACAGTCCACAGAGGGCATGCCTTAGCCACGAACTTGACCAACTGGACGACCAACCGCTATCCGAAAAAAGAATTCTACAACATTGAAAGGACCTACCGTCGCAGAAGAAGGCCGTGGAAGCACTTTTGCGCTTCTTACAATCTGCAGGCCTGTGTGAAAGACTAACTGGAACGCCTTGTGTGTGTGTGTGTGTGTCTCCATGTGTGCATGTTCCTTTTTTTTCTGCGTTTTCCTCTCTGTCATCTTTCTAACCCCTATCCCCCATCCCCAGTGTAGGGTAGCAAACCGGAGACTCACATCTGGTTAACCTCCCTGCGTTTCCTTTTCATTCTCTCTCTCTCTTTTCACCCTCTTTACTCAGGTTGAGTCTTAGGTTCCTTACTTCTTTCTAATCATTTTCTTGACATGGAGTGCATGAGGACATGCTGACTGAGTGCAGTGTCGTTAATCGGCCCTTCTGCAACGTAAAAATTTGATCTATGTTGTCTAGATTTTAGTCAGGTCTTGTGTGAATGACAGTTACGGTTGTGCACCTAAGTTCATGCCATATATAGCGTTTGCCTTTCGGTCTCGATTAAGCAGTTGGAAGTCTGCATCTGTGTTGTCGTTTTTGTTCCTGTTCTCCTGTAGTGTCTCATTCGCGCAGTACTAACCTTTTTTCTTCCGCAGTCATCGAGAACAGTGGAAGTGGTCTTTTCTGTTTCAGCTGCAAAGCAAGTTGAGAGCAGTTGAAAGAAAAGTTTGAAGAAAAGCTCTAAAAGATTGCGAATGGGAGGACCGAAAAGCCGCGAAAACGCGTGATTTAAACTACCCATCCAGATAGGAATCTTCCATAACTTGGGTAGTGTAGCACTCGTGCGTATAAACGGCAATTATCTGTGGGCACGGTCGGATATACCAGACCCGCCTGCATTTGCGAGGAGGCAACCGCATACTATCCAGGCGCCCTACTATAGCGTCTGAAATATAAATACGAAGTGATTCATATGTTGTGTTTCATCTGACGTATCGGAACATGGGCCGAAATGCACTCATTCAGGATGTTTGACTCTTATCATTGGAAAGGATCTTTAACTGTTATCACTAGTGCCGTGTTGAATCAACGGGCTACTCGCATGTGCATTTTGTCTTGAGTTGTTCATAACTTTGGGTCGACAAACCCTGAACACTTTCGAATTTTTGTCATAGATGGTGCGCACTCTGCGTTCCTTTTTAAAGCATCAGAAAAAAATCTGGAATGGTTTGATTTATATGCATCGTAGTGCAGGAAAACAGACTGACGATAGCGTCGTCGTGTCTTGTAGGCTGTTGTCTTTGTCACCTTGCACTTCTAATTTTGAAGGCACTTCTGAAAAAAAAAACATACATTGACATTAGTCGCTTTGAAACTTCATTTCTCGTTTAAGCATACCTTATTGCACCGCAGCTGTAACGTAATAAATTATAACACTCTCTACCGAGTGGCCCGTTGAGTAGCAATTCGTTACTCTTTTCAGATCATTCGGTGTAACTTCTACAAAGGTGCAGGCGTGCGGCACCTGGCGCCAATAGATAGTTAGCAACGGCGCTGTATCACTGTTTGCAAGCACAATCCAGAATGGCTAATAAACTCTGACTCTTGAGAACCTTGTGCTACAAGGACGAAAATAACGGTTTGTTTATGTTTTTGAGTACAAAAGAAGAAATGGCGCAGAATGAAACACTCCGTTGCCTAATATGTAAACGCTGCGAAATATCTTGCTCCTGATGCTTTGCTATTCACTATCATTTTCCTTCCTGCGCGGTCGATATGTCTGTAGGCGACCAATATCGAAGCTAGTTTAAACGCGTACGACACGAGTTCTGAAGGATGCAAGCAAGAATACAGAACGCTCAGCGGCAGCACTCGTCCTTCTAGAGTGAAATTTGTTTCCCTTTGCGTAAAGCCAAACCTGATTGCATTCTGTGAGTGTGTGGCATCAATTAAAGACCATGTTTTGATGAAACGAAGGCGTGATAAAGTGCAGCTTATACGGTGGGCTCGAATATATATGAAGGCTTTGGCTAGACAAGTCAGAAACGCGAGAAAAATCAATTAGGAAGAAATAAAGTAAGAATAACATACTTTTTTTTTGCTCTGTCGATTTACCAAAAGTTGAAAGAGGTGGAAACGAGCATAAAACGGCGACGGACTGAAGTGATGCGTCCTGTGGATTCCGCTAATTCTCACCCTTCACAAAACACACCCGAGGCCATGGTGTCAGGTTGGTGCATCTGCTCAATATGCGCTAGCTAACTCTTTCTGTAACTTTATCTTTCTGCCCAGGGAATCCGCCCATTCCCCTCGCGCTCTGTCTGCGCTATCCATCATACCGGGTGGAATCGTGAAACTCAGCTGTCTGGAGCGGCAAGGGCTCAGCTTTACGGGATTGTGTCGGATTTCCTCTGGGCGCAGCGTTAGATCACGGTCTTCGAGCCACCCTTTTCTCTCGCCTCCAGTTCAGAGACATCGCCTTTTCCTGATGTCAGAGATATCCCAGCTGCCCTTCTTGACTTCTGCGTTTGATGGAGGCCAGAAAAAGTATTGAAAGTGGAACTTAGAAAACGAGTTAACTGTTGGGGAAGGAGAGGGCTGGGCACCAGAGCAGTTTCTGAAAAATCTCCTTTTCCTGGCTGCATTAAGACATGTCCTGCAATAAATTTCAGTCTGGAGCACTTTCCTCCGCCTCACTCAAACTTCAGGAACTGGTGAGTCACATTTCAGAGGCGTATAAAGTAATAACAAAAGAGGCATCTGGAAAGAAAACAAAACAACTTCACAGCGCCGGTAAAACATTCAGTGCTTTTTGGCTTTTTACTGTTTTAGTGGTATTTGCTTTTCTATTTCCCAGCCTCTTGCTCTTCCCCGCTTGGCACCTGACGGTATTGCTTTCTTAAAACTTTTAAAGGAAGCACCACACCTTTGTAAATATTTTAGTCTGAAGTATTCCTTCTATTGTAGAATTTGTTTAGCTCGGTTTTTATCAAATAATACTTGATCCCCAGAAGCATTTTTTTTTTATAACGCACCCAATGACTAGGAAGCGTACATGTTACATTGAGCGCAAAGATCCCCCTCCCCCCATAAAGTAAGCCATATCTTCTGTGCTGTAAAACGCGGAAGATATTGCATACTCTATGATGCTAAAATTCTGAACTGGGTCAGCAGGATTTCAGATAATCGCGCACTGCAGCGAGATCACGCCGGTGGGTGGCACTGTGGTGTTCCTATAACCGAGCCCATATTTGTGGGCAACAAATTTCGAATAGCTCTTGGGAGTTAGACGCAGCATTCTTCTACGCTTAACACCAGGCACAGCTGCAGAGGACAGCAACACTGCCGGAACATGTAACAATGATTCTGTAACTTCACAGAGCTGAAAATAGTTTTGCCTCTTGTTGGAACCTCGACTTCTAAAAAAATACAAATGTTGCTGCCTGCAGGAAGCTTTTTTAAACGTCACGTGCGTTGGATAATTTTTAGTTTGGTATTCTTTCTTTAACGGAGAGTTCAGCTCGTACACAATAGCATATATGCTCTTCAAAGTGTGCTTTATAAGCTCCCCGTCAATTGTAGTTTTCAATGTTAAGAGTAAACAAACTCGCCTGAACTTGAACCTGAGCTTAGACCCTCACATACGGTCGCTCTGTTTACACGGGGCGGAGTGGGCGCTGCTGAAATGTTCGGCTCAGAGAGCTCATGGTTGCATTTAAACTGGATCAGTCTCGCCATTAGTATCACTGCAAGGAGTGCAAGAAGAAAGATGATGCCTGTGCCACTGTTTTTGATAGCACCACTGTCAAAACATTCGGTGCATATTCGAAAAACCGGTGCTGCCCGTAAGCAATCGCAACCACGCGCGATAAAATAAAACAAAAAACAGCGGGGAAGGAACCCTGGAGAGCGCGTAACTTTGCGTGTGCCGCTGCCCTTTCCACTCAGTTCGCCGGCGTGGCGCCAAAGGACACGGCCACGCGTGGCGTCCATTTCTCTAGAATGCCTGAGTAGTTTCTACTCATCGTCGACGGATAGGGCGTGACCTAGACCGCGCTAAAGTGATACCCTTTCCCCTTCGATCTCGCGCCGGCGTCTTCGCATCGCCTGAAGGACCCAGAAATTTCTCGAAGGCTGTGTCCGCGCTTGACCAACGGTGTCGCGCGCCTGGCGCGAGAAGGAGAAGGAGCTTGTGCAGTTGATACTGCGTGTGTGCGCGCACCTACCTTGGCGGGAATAACAAACAGACGTGAACCGAGTCTATAAATGAGGGGCTGTAACCGCTGTCTGTAGGCCCGAGCCGCCGTTTAAGCTTCCGAGAAGCGCGCCCGCTGGACTCCCGGGAGAACACCGCTCGACCAGCCACGGACCAGCGAGGCAACGTGCGCCAACCTGCGGATAGGCTCCGTCGCGCTCCCCAGGTCGTCGGACTGTCCCAGCGCCCGGTGAACAAATTGTGTTTTGTTTGTCTCTCTTTGTGTTAGTGCACTTTAGGCGCAAAGATTTTGTTTTATTTTAATCTCTCTCAAGTGTTACTTTGCACGAGTTGCATTGTATTTGTAAATCACTTTGTATGTGCTCGTACGAGTGATTGTGAAATCTTCTGTACCGTTTCTTCACTGTATAAACTTTGTCCTAAGTGTTTTTTGAACCCTTGGCTCCGACCCATTATCTCGCTTGCGACCGGCGAAAGCTGGGCACCAAACGACCAACCCCCTTGTCACTTCGTAGCCATGGTCTCCGGCTGAGCTTGCCACCCTGAGTCGAGGGCATCTCCTTTGTGACCAAGATCGCTACCCCCCCCCCCCCCTCACGCTCTATGGGTGTCTGGAAATGCACGCAAAGGTGCGCGAAGTGGTGACAACCACTATTATTTTCAAATGCTCCCGGCAAAACAATTGGAGAGGTGGTCGAAGCCTTAAATACCACAAATCCAGGCAGTGATAGTGCTAGCAGCCTTCGGTCGCTTTGTCCCCTGTGGAATCAATGTTTTAGATGCCCCACGAAGTTTGCCTTGGGAATTATTTTTAGGTTTTAGGGTTTTAAGTATGGTCTACCTCGTGCGCCTGCGATGTTCTGTTAGGTGCGTCCATTCGACTTTTGCAATAAAGTTTCAGTATACAGTACCACGAAACCAGCGTGCTCTCCTTTTTGGGTGATAGTGATGCTTACAAGTGGTTCATAATGCCCGCTTATGAAGCCAGCGCGTATAACGTCGTGTTCATTCAATGTGTCCATGAAAGAAACCGAAAAAGTGCTGCTGGTTTAGCATTGCTGAGAAAGAAATACTCAGCGAAAGCACCATCGCCACGTACCTCAAAGCGTGATTCACATTTCCACTGACCAGTGTCCCTCAGAGAAGTGTTGTTTCCCTCCTACTTTTTAACCTTCTAATGGCTAGTCTCCGCGATTCAGTGCAGAAAAATTTCTGGCATGCGCGTATGTCCAAATATGCAGGCGACATTTATCTTTGGTTTACCGCCCACCAAGACAAGCGATTAGCCTTGATAGCTCGACAGACTCTACCTTCGGCACAAGATTACCTTCAATGTGTGCCATTGTCTCTATAAGTGGAAAAATCCGGGTTCTTCCTGTTTCCAGGCATAGGAAGACGTTATGCGCGTTTGAGGTTAGACCTTGGTCACTCTTGCATTTGTCAGTTCAGTCACAAGCGCTTTTAAGAGGTCATTCTTCACCCCAGTCTAAAGTGGCGACGAGCAGTGGATTCGATTGTCTCGTCTCCATCTTCGCATCTGAATGCGATTCGTAGAATCGCAAGTGAGCAATGGGGAAACCACCCTTCCATTCCGCTCACTTACTCGTAGCTCAGGTGTGCAGCTCAGCCCCTTTGGATGAGTTCGTTCACAGGATTCAGCAGCACCGCATAAGGAGTCCCTGATGCTTCTCAGCAATGCCTGATTCACTGGACCAATTTTAACTGTGGTTCTAAGTAGCGCGAACACCAGGGCGACATCCACGATGTAAATCAAACATTTAGGCCAGTGTGGAACCTGGAATGAATGCTTATTTGTCGTACTAAAGCAGCATGCTTAAGAACAGGTGAAAAAAGCTTTAATTTTTAATATTTTAAGCGCTTGGTCAGAGGGAGCATGCCGCGCACGTGTCACTCGAATTAATTCGTTTTATATTGCATCATTTTGCTATTTATGGCACACTAGTACATAACATCAAAACGAGAACAAAACATTTAGCTCGAAAAGTTAACAATAGAGACGAAACCAAAGTGGATGATATTAAAAATAAACACAATAGAATGATTTTAAATGCACAATAATTCTGATCACCCAGTTCCACTGGGGACGAAACCAGAAAACTAAAATATTGGAAACCAAAAAAAAAGGATCCGATGACTCAGGCACTGCCACCAGGAGAGGCACTAGGCGGTCAGATACTAGATCTCAGGCTTTCAGGCTTTCGAACTAGCTGGATACATTGCAGCCGGGGCTGCCTGTCCGGATAATGCTTAACGCTTATGAAGCCCGGCCACTGCGCAAAGGACGCTGCCTAATGGTTGCTTATGCCCTCTATCGACGACGTTAGGAGACTGGAGAGCGTGAAGGAACTCAGAAGCGTTCAAAGGAGATAATGAACGGAACGAGCCTTGTCAGAGCGTGGCTCTCGCATCTGAGCGGCAACCATTTGTCATCGTGGCGCTTGCCGACGCGTCGTTACAAAGCCGCTTTACCGCGTCGGCGGGGTCCATTAATCGAGCGTCTCAGGGTAGAAAGATAGCCTAGCTGCCGGTGACTGAGGAGCTTCTGCAGGCCCAACTTGGTAGTAAGGTGATGGAGCTCTCAAATTGGTGCCGGATTAAGGTGAACTGAGTTAGTTCTGCTGGCCTTGTGTGTTTTAGTCGCACACAACGCTCGCGTCAAAAGATAGCAAGTACTTTCTTCTAACGGCGGCATCCGGTTGACTGCACAAAGTTATGTAGTCCTGGACAAAAGTTCGCGGGAGGCAGGTTAAAAGGATAAAAATATATCTGCGCAGTCGGGTAAAACAGGTTAATGAGAGGTATGAATCACTAGTCGACATTCGTGCCGCATCTTATGGAATATTTCATCTGGCCGACTTGCGAGGTAACGCAGAAGTAATTATGGTTCTTAAATCCCGGTCTTGAAAATTTCTGTCCATGAAAACATCTGTGCTCCATCAAATCACGGTAATGGCGCTGAATGGTGCCCTCGTGCGCCAAACCTCACGAGGTTCTTCCTGTTAATTTCACAGTAGTTTTGTAAAGCTCTTCGTGAACTTTACATGACGAAAAGTTGTTGTCATTTGTTGTCAGCGTTGCTGGGATGTTGAATTCAATAAAACAGGTATCAGTTCAATTCATGCTATAGTAAACTTTCATAGGTTATGCTGAGAGAAGAGCCGAACTAAAAGAAGTACGTGGGCGTCATACGAAGAGGGAACATAATTGATTTATTCAGAACGGTCATGATCAGAAATCAATGATGGTCTTCTTGAATAGTTCAGATATTTTCTCACTTTGATAAGCTTTGAGACGGTCTCAAAGCAAATGGTATATTAAAGCCTTTCTCTCAAGCAAACAACGGCCGTCATTGCCACCAGCGTTGTATATTACTTCCATAGCTGCAACATTACGCGAGTAACAAAGGAACACGCTACCCACACTATACTGACTGTAAGGTCAGTCGGATAGTGGAGCTCCCGAGAATCTTCATTTTCTAGTCATGTAATCCAGGAGAGCGTGTCAGTGGGAGAATCTTGAGGCGCTAGGGTCAGGTGGACAGGCACAGGAAGCGAATATCACTTCTATAGCTACCAAAAGGGCAACTAAGCCTTATTTTTATATACGTTGCTGAAGTAGAAGGCGGGTATGCATCAAGCCTCATATGCCAGAGTTTTTTGCCACATATATCAAACGCCAACCTCTACCACAGGAGTTCAGAGGCATTGAGGAAAGACTGAAGCTGGCCTGTATAGGGAGACTACGGCGTTCCGATGATAAAGAAGCTATGCGCTCTGAACGCGGGAATGTTATGAGCAAGAAAACGCGAAATTAAAAAAAAACGACAAAGATGTGTTGGTGCCAATGGCCGTTTTCGAAGCAAACAAAAATGGCGTCCAAGGCAGCATAACTTACACGAAGATCTCTAAGGCTACTGTACCCCACCATTCACTTCCACACTTTAGTCACGGAGTACTTTTGATATAACGTCTCGAATTTCAGTCAAGCGGCTGAGAAAAACAAGTCTCGGCGAAAAGACTACGCTCTTAAATTGAGATGCAAACACCGTGTTGTGCTTTTACAGCGTTAGTTGTTACTAGTTCTTGCACTCAGCTCACGGCGGTATTGTCGTTGGGGTGCGCACCGCACACAAAGAGCATACGCCACGCTGATAAGTGGGCTCCCAGTGACATCACATGCGACGACACTTCGAAGCACTATGAAAACGCGGATGAGAAAAAGAATCATCCCGGGTTCGAACCCGACCGCGGCGGCTGCGTTTTTATGGAGGAAAAACGCTAAGGCGCCCGTGTGCTGTGCGATGTCAGTGCACGTTCAAGATCCCCAGGTGGTCGAAATTATTCCGGAGCCCTCCACTACGGTACCTAATTCTTCCTTTCTTCTTTCACTCCCTCTCTTATCCCTTCCCTTACTGCGCGGTTCAGGTGTCCAACGATATATGAGACAGATACTGCGCCATTTCCTTTCCCCTCCCCCAAAAAAAACAATTATTAAAAAACCATTTATTAAAAAGAATCAGGTGTGAAAGCAAGTCGACTAAACGCAGCGCCACTCGCACGAACTCAGACTAAGACAGTAGACACAACACCGCCATTGCAAAGTGCATAAAGGCGCTTAAAGAGCGACATTTGTGCGACCCGCGTTGCCATACATCCTAGTGATGGCATGCACGCCTTCCCACTAGATATGTTCTAAGATAACGGAGATATATCGAGGGGTGTGCAGTGCTTCTCGACAGTCGACCAGCCGTTGCAATGGCTCCCTTTAATCCCAGCGCCTCTGCTCCGCAGATCGCGACGTAGGTCAGCAGTGCATTAATGAGATACTGTTTGTGCACCAAGCTTCTCGTAGGAGAATTTTCGACCACAGCCTTCAAGAGCCATTGAAGTAGCTACTTCCCGCAGCCGCAGGAACTGTCTCTACACCTAGAAAAGTTTCCAGCGATCCTGTCTGTTTTGAAAATTAAAAGTTAATCGCAGACATTTATACCGTCACTAAGCACCGCTGATGCCTGAAGGTTTTTATAGTCAAGGCAAGTACATAAATCCCTACAAACACTTCCCCTTTTCTTGAAGTTTTTGCTACACTCTCTTGTGACAGCTAACAATGAAATGCTTTCGAGTGCCTCACTGGCGACCATGCTCTGATTTTTTGATCGCACGTAATAGGACAAACGGTACCAAGACTTCTTCATTATTATTTTACCCGAAATAAGGTCTCGCATCACTCAGATGCCTCCATTGTGGTGCATCTGTTCAGGTTTACTGAGCGTATTCACCGAGACAAGGAATATGGCGCCTCCTTCCTAATCCCCGACGATACTGCATTAACACCTCTTTTTGGGCTAGTTGGTGCATACTTGAATTAGAGAAAACCTAGCGCAAAAACATGCAACCACAAAGACAGAACAGACGAGACTCGTCTCGTCTGTTCTGTGTTTCGTCTGTTCTGTGTCTCGTCTGTTCTGTCTTTGTGTTTGCATGTTTTTGCGCTAGGTTTTCTCTAATTCATATCCGACGACGGACGGCCGAAATCCACTCAGCAGCTCAAGGACGGCCTGGCGCTACGAAGATGCGCCCGGGGCACAGCCGTGAACTATGTCATAGACTGCGCCACCATCCTTTTTTTGACCGCGGACCGGATTGTGGTGCCCGGTGAGCGCAACTCGCAGTCAGTCGGTCGGTCGGTCGGTCGGTCGGGCGGGCGGGCGGGCGGGCGGTCAAGCGGGCGGGCGGGCGGGCGGGCGGGCGGGCGGGCGGGCAGGCGGGCGGGCAGCCAGGCAGGCAGGCAGGCAGGCAGGCAGGCAGGCAGGCAGGCAGGCAGGCAGGCAGGCAGGCAGGCAAGCAGGCAGGCAGGCAGGCAGGCAGGCAGGCAGTGAATGAACTAATCGATCATTGAATCAAGCTACCATTACAAGAATTATTTTATAGAAATGCGAATGACGCAATGAGTGATAAAAATATTTTGATCTAGTAATAAATGACAAGATATACTGATCGTGTTATGAATCACAAAAATATCCTACTCAAGAAACGAATTCCAAAAGGATCCAAATCAAGGAATGAATAATAAAATTGCGAGTATTCGCGAAAGAGAACCTTACAGAAAAATTTTCGTTTAGTAATCGTCTGTTAATGTAATAAGTGAGCGCATCGCATTCTCAATAAGAAGTATGTGGGACACACTGACGAACACTTTATGCGTGTAACTGATTAAATGGCGCCGGGCTGCCTAAAATCAGGGTGCATGAAGTCGCGCTGGATGGTAGTCGATAGTTGTCGTATTCCGAGTACTTCGTTTTTGTTGTAAAAAAATCACGCTAAAGGCTTAATGTGGTATATTCCAGTTAACGCTGCCTCGCAGATTAGGACAGCTAATCCCCGACCGTAGAAGTGCCGTACACGGGCTCTCAAGAAGCCTTCTTTTGCTTCTGATTACAGTATTCACGAGCATAGGCTGCTTGAGGCTGGTCGCAGGCCTTATGTCTGTCTCCGTGTCTAGCCGCTTCTCGGGAAGGTGCGCACATAGCTGAATTTCATTTCACGATACTTACACCTACACTACTGAAGACGTCCGCTAGCCAGAACCGCTGCTAGTATTTTCTGCTCAGTGCTCGCGTCAAGTGTTCAATAAAGTTCTTGTGAATTTCGCGTTCTCGAGCGGCTGTGGTTCTGCCAAGACACTTTATGGGAATTCGCCGGTGGGCCGTCGCGCAGCACCAATATCATTAACCAGCCGTGACCTCATGGCGCCATACTGTGTTAAGCGAGCGCACCTGCAGCAGCTTTGGATCATGATCGACGGTGAAGCTTCGGCCAGGAAGGGCTCCCGATAGCAACTCTCGCTGTAATAAAGCGGCGCAAGTGTGCGGGGTAGGTAGAAAAATCCACTCGCAACCACTCGTCTCCTCTGGGTGGGTCGGCCTTTCGTTCGGTCTCCTCGGGGGGGGGGGGGGGGGGGGGTTATTTTATTATTTTAGATGAAAGAGGTTTCAGCAAGAAGTGTGCCTTGTCTGATGACATTATTTATCAACACTGGCCATAAAAATTGTTCACGCTTGTTCATTCTCCGCGTTTTCTAGCACTAAATAAAAACAGGCAGATCTGCTTCCTGCACTATAAACTTCAGGTATGCAAAATCGCCAGCAAAGTAATATGAAACACCTTTTTTCACCGTTAGAACAATGATAGTGCAGACGCGTTGCAAATGCGATGCATAGTACGGACGATCTGCTCAGCAAATGTGAACGCTGCGTTCTAGGCTGCAATGCCCTGTAATGGGGCGGCTTAGTGCCTATAAGTAAACAAAGAATGTTGAGTGTGACAAGCAGTCATGAATTAAACCAGTATCTTCATTAATCCGGGGTACAAATGCATTACTATTATTCATGTTCGCTCCCTCTCTATATATACGTACCAGCATTCCTAGCTGAAACAACGCACCTGCATGGAAGAGCAGCAGCCAGGCCTAATCTTCCAGATGTCTTAAGCGTGTGCAATGGAGCGGCTAGCCCTTGTGTTTGCAGGGAGTGTATCTGAAGCAGAACGATAGTGGCTCGCATACCCAGAGCTTCTGGGCAAGCGCAGTTTTGAACGAAAAATTCCTTATGAGCACAAATTTTTTTATTGTCGTAGGATTCCACTATAACAATCAATATATCCGCAGGTCTTCCCTCGGCTGGCTTGCATTTTCTTTTCTACCATAACTTGGGTAGTTCCTACACCATCCTTGTCAGCGCCCATAGCTGAACACTCCCGGTTCCAAAATGTACGCAAGAAATGCTCGATGCTCAAACGCCTTCGGGGAAACGTGCCGTGTTTAGACCACATAGACATGCGCAAAAGGAAAGCAAGAAAAAACAGAACCCATTAAAATATTAGGACCATAACAAGTATGCGTCGCCGAGTTCTACGTACTGCTAATCGAGATCACATTATCTCGGCGGTACGATGCGGAATACCGGATAGAACACTGCGCAAATATTGCCTACTTCTCGAACATTTTGCAGAAAATGTTGATAATTCTAAAAAATAAACAGGCTCATATAGGACTGGCATGTAATCCCTCCTTGTGTTCCTCGAACGTTTAATTCAAATTAAGAAAAAGTTCGTGTTTCAACCGACAATTTGACGAAAATATTAAATCCGATTATGCTTGTGCAACTGGAAATTAGCAAAAGTTAGTCAGTGGTCAAAGTTATTCCAGAGCTCTCGCCTACCATACCTTAACTATGACACCTCTGTCTTCCTTTCTTGTTTAACTCCCTCCTCTAATCCTTCCATTAATGCGCTGTTCGGGTGTCCACCGAGGTATGAGACAGTCATTGCACCATTTATTTTCCTCAAAAACCAAAAACAATATGCGGCTAATATTCTTATTTCAAGGAATAATAATAATAATAATAATAATAATAATAATAATAATAATAATAATAATAATAATAATAATAATAATAATAATTGGCTTTTTGGGGAAAGGAAATGGCGCAGTATCTGTCTCATATATCTATGGACACCTTAACCGCGCCGTAAGGAAAGGGTAAAGGAGGGAGTGAAAGAAGAAAGGGAGAGAGAGGTGCCGTAGTGGAGGGCTCCGGAATAATTTCGACCACCTGGGGATCTTTAACGTGCACTGACATCGCACAGCACACGGGCGCCTTAGCGTTTCTCCTCCATAAAAACGCAGCCGCCGCGGTCGGGGTCGAACCCGGGAACTCGGGATCAGTAGTCGAGCGCCCTAACCACTGGGCCACCGCGGCGGGGCAATTTTAAGGAATAGGCGAAATCAGATGAACGTGTTGTTCTGTGCGCAGTTACGGGTCCAATTGGGACCCAAGATAACTTATTTTTTTGAAATACGGTGGTGGTGGTAGTAGTGGTTTTATTAAAAATAATAGTAAGAAGGAAGGAAAAGATTTTTGCTAGCCGCGGCATCTGCCATCGATACTGAAGCACCTGAGCTGGGGCAGCGGAAATAAAGGATAGCCGGCAGATTGGAGAAATGAAATGAAAGAGGTGAGGGTACAGGAAGAGAGGATAGGGGGAGAAGTAATATGTACAAACTATTTACACAATAAGAAATGTGTCCAGGTTGTGCGCGTGATTAGTTCATTTTAGAGGAATTAAATCACACACGCGCACAGCACTGTGTTGGTTACAACTGGAGTGGGGAGTCCAGTTATTAATCGTTCAAAGTGGCACTCGCGGAGCGTTCGGTCACTGCGTGTAACCACCTGACGGAGAACAGACGGGACATCAAACCCGTGTTTTCGAGGAATGGACAGAGGCTCACCAAAGTTCGCTCACGAGTGCGCACACTGCCCTGCGGCCACAATAGCGTCTTGATGAAGTCTGGTAGTATGCCCTGCACCCTATAGGCCACGAGCATATCGCGACGAGCATCGGCGAACGCGGCACAGTGAAGGAGCAGGTGTTCTAGTGTTTCCACTGCACCGCATCCGTCACACACATCACTCGTTACGAGACTAGCCGAGGTGAGCGCTCGGTTTCGGCGCGGCGGCTGAGTGACGTCATAGCTTTCACGTGGTTTCTGCTCAGTTCAGGTAAGACTCGCGCACATGGTGAAGAAGCTGCTGTGGAGAGTAGTAATGTTCTCGTTTTAAAATCTGGAGGACGCTTAAGCTTTGTCTTTATGAATGCAACGCGTAAGCGCATTGCAGCGCTGGCAGAGATAGCAAGGAACGCCCGATCGGCGCGATGCTTTGCCCGTTGGATAAATCACTTGTAGTCCCTAGGAGGCCTCTTAAAACAGCCCGTCTGCCCCCGGAAGAGATCATGAACGTGGTGCAGTGACGCTGCTCCCTGAATTCACCGTTGTGCGTCTTCATTGTGCGGCAACTGCGTTATTATGGAGGAAAAACGCAAAGGCGCCCGTGTGCTGTGCGATGTCAGGGAACGTTAAAGATCCCCAGGTGGTAGAAATTATCCCGGAGTCACTACGGCACCTCTCTCTTCCTCTCCTCTTTCACTCCCTCTTTTATCCCTTCTCTTGCGGCGCGGTTGAGGTTTCCAACGATGTATGAGACAGATACTGCGCCATTTCCATTCCCCCAAGAACAATTAAATTATTAATATTAATAATATTATTAGTATTATTATGCGTTATTATTATTCTGATTTTGAGTTTAGAGGAGAGGCAATGCGCAGTAACTGTCTGACATGTTGGGTTACCCCTCAACCACGCCGTGATGGTATTTTTGATAAGAAAACGTTTATTTTCAGCGCTGAACCCTAGTGGACACTACACTAGATGGCTTCGAGCACACTCATTGGCGCCAACTTGCCTAAATGATTCTGAGCTGGCCAGGATAGCCTCCCATCGCTCTAGAGAAAGGACTGGTAGTAGGTCCGCCAGTGGCTGCGCCTGTTTGCAGCTTCATAGACTGTGATCGTATCCGGCTATTTCGCCGCATTTTTGGCACGTCGCATTTTATTGTGTTGGATACATAAGTGCTAGTCTCGACGGGCTGAAAAAGGCTCGCGTCTGGAGCGAAGGCAACATTACCCCCTGGCTTTTTTCGAGCTTCTTGTCCGGTGGCGGATAGATCCTGCTTTCCGGTTTAAGCTTATTGTTGTAGTCGTGAAGGGATATGAATGCATCTCTCGTGAAATTTGGGGACTCAACCTGGCTCACTGCTCGGCTGACGTAACCTCGAGCTATACTGTGAACCAACTGTTTTCCATTGTTCCCCGAGTGTGCCGATACCGATTTTATCATACCTCGCGCGAAAATGTTTGCAGCGACATTGGAGTCGCTAATTATGGTTAGTACTTTGGTGCTGACCAATGCCATGGCGGCAGCCGCCTCCTCCGCTGTACCTGAGCTTGTTTTGACCGAACCGGCAGTTAATAATTCACCCGTCCCCGCAGGGGGGCGTCTGCAGCTTGGAGGCGTTGGTGAGTGGTGACAGCACGGGTTCCCGAGCATCCGCAGGGAAATCCCCACAAGGGAATGATGGTGAACAGTGCATCACCACGGACCCGAGCACCCGCGCCTAGCCGTGCGTGGCATCGCCGTGTCCGCGGAAAAAAGAATCCTGGTGGTTGAGCCCATGCCGAGAGTTTGGATTTTTAAGGCCCCTCGGCAGAGGCAGCACACCACTTTGGTCCTAGCTTCCTGTAGACGGGACCACCTGCCTGACCCGACCGGGGGAAATCGGCAGTCGCTTTTTCCTGTCCTCTTCTCTATCTTTCACTTTCCTATCTTCTTTCTCACAACTCTCCTGTCTTCTCCACTCTTAATTACTTTTTCCCTCTTCCTGGCGGCGAGGGTTAACCTTGTGTGACCAACTACCCTGAGTTGTGTCATATGGGCTCCATGGTGGGTGGCTGGCATCATGACCGAACATTAAACACACTTTATGGCTCCTCCTCTCTCAAAAAATGATCGCGTTCTAAAAAGAGTGCGGACCGAACACATCACTGCTATGTGTTTCCAAAAACAAAAGAACATTTCCCTAGGTATCATGTTGTACATAGTGAAGATGCAGAGCAACCAGCTAGAAAAATCTCTCCATTCGTTGTTTCTGAATCTTGTACTGACGCCATGGGCCTTGGCTACAAGGTGACGAAGTTCGCCAGTGGTGACCTCCTCCTCCAAATCCGCGACAAAGCACAGTACTCAAAACTCCCAACCTCCGGACCTCCAACCTCAAAACTCCCACCCTCCCAGCCCGGACTGAAACCAACAGCCAAGTGCAGGGCAGCATCGACTCCCAGGACCCCCCACTAAATCACAAACATCCTACGCCAAAGAAACGCGGCCTTCGAGTCCGCCTCCCACCTCTACCGCAAACGGACATCAAAATCGTGATTCGACTTCGCCGAGGACTCGCTTTAAAGAACTTCTCAAATCTCGATCTTGTCCAAGCAGTAACCAACGCCTGTCCAGAACCGCAGCAGGTGGAAGGAAGGTACCTCCTCCGCCCTCACTACGGATCAAATATCCTCGTAGCGAGCACTGCGCACGCAGAAGTTGCCAACGAACTTCGACAAATCAAGACACTGTCCCTTGGAGACCTCACTCATGACGTGAACGCCTACATACCTTTCACAGAGCACGACAGACGGGGCGTAATCCACGTAATTCCGGACCACGTGACACCGGAAGCTCTTCAGACGGGCCTATACATTTGGTCACGCGGGACCACCGTACTCGACGTACGACGCATGGGCAAAACATCGTCGATGCTGATCACTTTCAACTGCCCGACCACCCCCAAAGTTGTGTACTTCAAGAGCGCGGAGTTTCGTTGCCATCTGTACCGCCCAGCACGACAATTCTGCTATGCGTGCACGCAGCCGGGTCATCGCTCCGATGTGTGCCCCACACCAGACCTGGCGGCCTGCAGGAAATGCGGGTCCCAAAATCCTCCTGACGGACATCAGTGCCAGCCGAAGTGTGCTCTGTGCGGAGGAACACACGAAACCGGCAGCAAGGAGTGCCCCAATCGGTTCAAACCACTCAAGAAAAAGCCATCATCAGTCCGATCCCCCACCCCACCCATCAAGGAACAACATCGGTCCAGGAAATGCAACCAGGCCCGAACTCGGACGCCGCGCTGGTTCAGTACGGACGACGAGTCATCCTGCCAAAGCTGCAGCAGTAGGAGCAGATCGAGATCCGTCTCCACCAACCGGTCAACCCCTCCTCCTCCTGCACCCAAGCAAAAAAAGGAAATTAGTCGGCCACACCAGGGGCAAGCCAAGGCCACGGACAAAAAGGTGAGCTGGGCAGAGCTCGTTAAGAACTCTCCCACTGCTCCTTCAAACACACCCACACCACCCAAATGCTCAGACTGCGCAAAAATGACACACACTATCGACAAGCTACGATCCCAGGTAGTGGAGCTAGCCCGCAAGTGCACTCCTCTCACCACCCCCACGTTCAACCTACCCCACCTCCTGCGCCCCGGGACGTTGAGAATTCCCCCAAACCACTGCTACCACCAGTGGCGACACCCACTCCCACACCTCGCCAAACGACAACCACCCCCCTCCCCAACACATATGAAGAAATAGAGGGACGTCTCTTGAATAACATTATGAACAACATGAACCCCCTTCTCACAACATTCACCTCCCAGCTCTCAGCCCAAATCGCACATATAGGCGCGCGCCTGGACGCACATGACGCCCAATTTGTTACCCTGCAAGCACTGATAAACACCAAAGCCCCTAGCAGAATATGTGTTACCAGCTCCGACAACCCTTGAGCAAAAACCTACCGGTCCGCGACCGCGGCGGTCGCTATGAGTAGCGACAACGAAAAGGTCAGGAGCTTTACCAGCCACCAGGATGGCTCCGCTCTCTAAATCAGGCACTCCTGACCGCCTAGAGATCTGGCAATGGAATTGCCGAAGTTTCAGGAGAAAACAAAGCCTCCTGAAACAATACATCATTGTCACCCCCATTCGACCCGATGTAATCTGCCTGCGAGAGGTAGGAGCCGACCCGGCGCCGACTCTCCCGGGATACTGCACAGTCCACAACGCGAGCTCGCCAAAAGTTTCCACCCCTGTTTCTAAGGACATCACGGTGGTCGAACACTCCTTGAGAGAACAGGAGATCAACTAGAACATGATCGAGGTCATTCCCAACAAGAGGGGCCGCAAGAGCACCTTCGTTCTTAACGTGTATCACCCCCCACGAGCAACCAAGGCCGATTTCTCTGACATACTTCAAGAGGCAGATCAGCTAGCTGCTTCGCATCAGCTTACGCACTCGGTGACTTTAACGCCCCCCACAGGGAATGGGGCCACAAAACGAACTCGCTTCGTTGTCTGAGCGTGGTATGAGCTCGGGATGCCCTGGGCCTGGAAATACTTATCCTTTATACCCAACCCGCGAAGGAAACAGCGTCACGCGTGATTCATGCCCTGACCTTACAATTGTCAAGAACATCCATAACGCTACGTGGACAAATAACGGAGAGAGCTTAGGTAGCGACCACTACATCGTAAGCACGTCTATTACCTCCGCAAACATTCGTCGCACCCTGGGAACAGCCAAAATCGCGGACTGGACTAAATACCGTGCACAGCCCGTTCCGGAAGACCCCATTCAATCAATCAGTGAATGGAGTGAACTGATTCGGAAAGCACACAAGGAGGCCACCACCGAAGTACAATGCACACCCGATAATCCGGAGGTCGATCGTCACCTTCTGATGTTGTGGCAGACCCGACGGACTCTGGTTCGCAGATGGATACGTCAACGCCTCAATCGTCCCTTGAGACTCCGCATGTCAGAGATCACGGCAGAAGCACAAGAGTATTCACAACACCTCTCTCAACAGAATTGGCAGGAATTTTGCGAGTCTATACGTGGCACGCTGGGAACCTCCCACACCTGGGCGATCCTCCGCAGCCTCGTCGATCCGCAAACATCGCGGTCTGCCACTAACCGTACACTCAAGAAAATCGCCCATCTGTACCCCGGAGACGACGCGGCCCTTCTCACCGCCCTCAAAACAAAATACATCGGCGCCCCCCATCCTCCCAGCACAATCTCGTACACAGGAGGCCCAAATGAGAGGCTGGACGCCCCCATCACCACTGCCGAGGTTTACGCCGCGGCTCGATCTGCCACACGCAACACGGCAGCTGGCGCAGACAAGATCACAAATGGGATGATTCGAAACCTGGGCAAGTCGCAGGTCGAGGTCCTCACTACCTACATAAATGACACCCTATGGGGGGCGGGAGAACTCCCTGCAGAGTGGAAACACTGCGAAATCGTGACTATCCCAAAACCAGGCAAACCACCAAGCCTGGAAGCATTACGACCCATCTCCCTCACCTCTTGCCTGGGCAAACTATACGAGCGCGTTATCCAGACCGGCCTCCAAAACTACATAGAGGACAACAACCTCTTTCCACCCACTATGATCGGCTTCAGGAAAGGTCATTCTACACAAGACGCTTTCCTCCTTCTCAAGGAAGTACTCAGTAACATCCCGCGAGGCGGCGAGCACCTAATTATGGCACCAGATCTGAAAGGCGCTTTTGACAACGTTTCTCATGACGCCATTTTGAAAGAGCTCAACGCCCTCGATTGCGGACAAAAGACCTTCAACTACATCAAAAACTTTTTCAGCAACCGCACGGCCACGATTGGCATGGGAGATATCCGCTCCAGCACAGAGCAGACACCCAACAAAGGCACTCCCCAAGGCTCTATCATCTCTCCTCTCCTCTTCAATATAGCTATGATCGGCATAGCAAAGCACTCGAGGCTATTGAAGCCATCGGCTATACTATCTACGCTGATGATATTACCATCTGGTCTACCTGGGGTTCCCTTGCCGACAAAGAAAACACCCTACAAAAGGCAGTCAATTGCGCAGAAAGATAAGCAGCAAATTGCGGCCTACGCTGCGCACCCGAAAAATCGAAATTATCCGCATTCAGGGCTATGCCTACAAATCTCCCGGCGACATCGAGGTTTACCTCGAAGGCACGAGAATAAACGAAGTCCCTCTTATCCGCATCCTGGGCCTTTGGCTTCAGAGCGGCAGGAAAGCCAACCACACGTTACAGCGTCTCCGGACAACTTCCCTCCAGATCTCCCGCGTGATTCGGCGCATCACCCGCAACCGAAAAGGCATGAGAGAGGAGGATACAATTCGACTGATACAGGCTCTAGTTATGAGCCGCCTGTCATACGGTCTCCCATTCCTACCACTTCTGGGGAATGAGCGAGACAAAGCAGATGGCATCATACGTACAGCCTACAAACATGCGTTAGGCCTCCCGATGTACACGGCCAACTGCCACCTCGAGGACCTGGGACTGACCAACACAATAGAAGAAATTCGAGAAGCCGTCCTAGCATCGCAAAAGGAACGCCTCGTCACCACTAAAGCTGGACGCGCAATCTTGGAAAGAGTGGGTTCCCCGGCTGACATACGCGCCGTTCAGGACAACCGATACCTACCCTCAACTATGCGAACTCGCGTGTATGTAGCTCCACTCCCGAAGAACATGCACTCGGACTCACAAAAGGGACGACGAAAGGCGCGAGTGGACTATCTGTGCAGCACACATCGACAGGCACAAAAGCTGTATACGTCGACGCAGCAATGTACCCCGATTCAACAAACGCGCTGGCGGTCGTCTTGGACACCAATTTCAAGGAAATCGCCAGCTCCTCCCTACGAAACTGCTCTCCCACAGTAGCAGAAACTGCTGCAATTGCCCTCGCAATCCAGCACGGCGATGCTACGGGAAATGAGTTAAAAATTATTAACAACTCCCAGACCGCGTGTCGCCTCTTCCTCCCTGGCAGACTTCCACACTCCGTCGCTTCCATTCTGACTACCCCACAAGTTCAAAATTCCACATGCAAGCACCAAATCCCTTGGACTCCTGGGCACGAGGGGCTCGAGGGAAACGAGGCCACGGACAGTCTAGCTCGAGGATATACTAACCGAGGGACTAACCTCCCCGACCTCACCCCTCTCACCTCTACGTACGGCGAGCGCCTCCTCCGAACACAAAGACAAAGACAAAATTAAAAGTTACCTTCAAGGTGTTGGGTTGACTATCTCGGTGGGAAAATCTGGCTTCGTCCTGTTTCCAGGTAGGGGACGACGGTATGAGCGGCTGAGCATAGACCTTGATCAGTCTTGCCTTCGTCAGGTTAACCACATACGTTTTTTGGGCGTCACTATTGACTCACGTCTACAGTGGCGACGAGCTGTGGACTCGATTGTGGCTTCACTATCTTCGCGTCTCAATGTGCTTCGTAGAATTGCTAGTGAGCAATGGGGAAACCATCCTTCTTCAATGATCAGGCTTCACGATGCCCTGGTGACAAGCCGCATAATGTACCAGCTCCCTTTAATTTCCCCCTCGGTATCGCAGCTGGAAAGCCTTGACGTTTTGCACAGAATGGGACTAAGGAGGGCTCTCGGCGTTCCGCAGGCTGCTCCAAACAATGCAGTACTGTATGAGTCTCAATCGAAACCTCTTCGGCTAGCCGCTTCACAAAGACTTTTGCTGCAAATTGGCCGCCTCAGAGAGACTGTTGCCGAGATAGCGCTTCTACAGCGCCTTCGAAAGAGATCTGAGTCCCGGGCGTACTTGGCTTTAAATACTCTTCGTTTTCTGGGTCTCGACCTTCGAGATCGACCTAAGACATTGAAGCCACCTTGGTCCTTTCCGAGCCTCGATTGTTCCTTGACAATTCCCCACGTTCGCGCTAAGCGGAATTCTCCTTTAGCGGCAATGCGTTCGCTCGTACTGGAACATCTTGAGACCGAATATGCCAGTCATATTCAAATTTTTACATACGGCTCTTTGGACAAGGTCAGAGGATCTAGTGCAGCTGCTTTTCATATTCCGTCTTTGAAGTATGATTGTTCTGTTCGTTTTACTAAAGTCGTGTCCTCCACAATGGCCGAAAGCGTTGCCATTGAGGCAGCTCTAAAGAAGCTACGGTGTTGTACGCCTCAACCTACTGTGATAATTACGCATTCAAAATCTGCCCTTCAAAGGTTAGAGTACGGGTTCCCCACTGATGCCTTGAGTCTTAGATCACTACGTTTGGTGCAGAATCTCCATAGCAAAGGCTTCTCTATACGTTTTCAATGGGTGCCCTCGCACATAGGTGTCTTAGGCAACGAGATAGCAGACAACCTCGCCCATACAGCTCTCTCCGGGATTCCAGTACATAGAGTCCCTCATGAAGTCAAGGAAATGTTCAGAGATGTGGTGTTGTGCCACTTCAGTTCTTTGTGGAGCTCTCCTCATCCGCCATGTGTGACCAAGGGTCTCAAAAGGTACCAAGCCACTTTGCTGCACCGCGTTCGCACGGATTGTGCTCGTACGCTGGCGTGGATGTATAAGACTGGCCTAGCGTTGTCACCAATGTGTTCAACGTGTGGTGTGTGTGGTGACAGAACATTACCTCTTGTGCTGTACATTGTACAACGCGGAACGGGCTGTGTTATTCGGATCCCTCAAGAAGGCAGGAGTTCCTCACAGTTCTCTTCAGGACATTGTTTTCCCGCGCGGGAGCCAGTCGAGTAGAAGGGATGCTTCTCGCCTTCTTCTACTTTACCTGCAGGACACGGATTTGGCCTCCACATGGTGACCTCAGGAGTGCCTATTTGGGTTTTTGCGGACAGTGTTTATGTGATTTCTATTTAAGTGTCGCTACGGTGGAGCAATTGCCGGCAGCAACTGCAAGGCTAATCCCACCGGTAGCTTACAACCACTCAACTCAACTCAACTCAACTCAACAAAGACAAGACTATCCCCCACCACACCGTAAGCTAACGGCGGCAGAGGCGAGGGAGTGGCGACAACTACAGACGAACACCTTTCCTAACCTACACAAGTACCACATCACCTTCCCCGACAGATAAAACAGCATCTGCCCCTGGTGTGGCGGAATTCCAACAACATATCAAGTAACATGGGGCTGCTTCGGTCCCAAGCCCCCCGAACTAGACAAACATAACACCGAGGAACATTGGGAGTCTGCCCTGCTCAGCTCTGACTTGGCGACGCAGCGAAAGCTGATATCCCAAGCAAGAGCAACTGCGGTGGACATTGGGGTCCTGAAATAAGGACTCCACCCAAAATCTGTATTTTCGCCCCTGTATCCTACCTTTTTGGAATAAATGTTTTCTACTACTACTACTACTGGCCTCTCTGAACCGGCCGTGTAGGCACTTTTAAATTTTTTTAACAAAGTTTGGTTATCGGGGAAACTTACCGAAGCCTGGAAAATGGCCGTTATTGTTCCACTATGAAAACCCGGAAAACACTCTACCCTTCCTAGCAGCTATAGGCCCATAGCTCTGACTAGCTGTCTAGCGAAATATTTTGAAAGTGTATTGAATATCAGACTATCATTCGTGTTATAAGACCGGGAGCTTCTGGATGCCCATCAATGCGGTTTAAAAAAGACTTGCTCCACCACCGACCGCCTGGTTAGTCTTGAAAACACTGTTCGTGAGGCTTTTATACACAGACAGCATTGTCTCACTGTCTTCTTCGATTTAGAGAAGGCGTATGACACAACGTGAAGGTTTAGGATTATTCAGGACCTGGCTGAACTAGGCATCCGCGGCAGGATGTTGAACTGTCTTAAAGACTTTTTGTCTAACCGTACATTTCATGTCCGCCGAGGCTCAACCCTTTCAAGGAAGTTTATCCAAGAAATCGGAGTACCTCAAGGATGTATTTTGAGCACAACACTCTTTATTGTAAAAATGAATTCTATCAGGGAAATAATCCCAAGGTCCGTGACGCATTCTGTCTAGGTAGATGATCTCCAGATAGCTTTCCCTTTCTACTCAACAGGCAGCGCTGCGGTCCGTGTCAGCCCAGAGTGCGCGTGCGATGGCAGCATTTGCCGCGTCTCTTCCAGTGAACTTTGTGAACGAACCCGCCGAATTCAAATTCTCTGGCTTTTGTAGCGAAAGCTACACTACGCCAGCCACTTCGCCAGGTCAGCGTAGCTGTGCGCTGAGCCGTGACACCACCGCTCCGCCAGCTGTGCGCATGCGCGGAGTGACGTCATAGCCCGCAACTGGTGTGCACGCCGCCTCGTCAGTTGTGCGCGTACGCGGAGTGATATCGGAGCATGCTGTCGGAGCCTTCAGCGTGGCGGCGTCGTGGCCACCATGGCAGCTGCCAGCAGCGCGGCGGGCCTGTGAAACAGAGCAGGCGAGGAGTGTAGAAGAGGAGAGAGTGAATTCATGTCCAGGGACGAAGATGAAGGAACCCTCAGCGAAACGCATAGGCAAAAGACTGACTTTGCAATTCGACTGAGCGAGTTCCACTTGGCCAGCTGTACCAATGGTGTCACTTCAGATTTAACCAGAGCTAAGCTAAAGCCTTATTAGCTGTCAGTTACAAACTTTAGCCCCATGGATAAAGAGCCGTTTGGCCTCATTAGTATGGGCGACATAGAGCGCATGCTGAACGATGATCGCGAAAAACTGCGATCGTTTACTTCCTTCGAGGTTTATAAAACGCTTCACGTTTGCGACACATATCCTCGATATTGTAGTGCTTGTTGACTTAACTCTAGCAAATTTCTTAGGAGGGCGCGAAATATTATTGAGAACTGAAAAACATTTGAGAAATTGTTAACAATGTTCGATTGAGAGCGAAAGCACGGCCTTTTGTGTTTTGGCAGACTATTTCTAATCATTTTAAATGATTTAATGATGGAACTGGGGCTGACAAGTTGGCGCAAAGCCAGCTGCGGACACACAAAAGACGATTTTGCGCGCTTGGGATCCACCGGATTAGACGACGATGAGCGGGCAGTGCTGAGGGACGGTGTGCTCGCGATAGGCAGTGCTGCGTAGAAGACGACGATGAGCAGCGCTCGCGCTAGGCACATACACGCAAGACATAGACATACACAAAAGAGAGGGTTTTTCTGGGCTCTGAACATCCGGATAAGAGCTCTCTCTAAAGAAATGACGACGTTCCCTTCTGTTTCTGAAGCTGTCACGAAATCCCGCATTCGCTTAGTATCTACGCACGGAGCACAGCGCAGAAGACTAGAGCAAGGCTTTGCTTGCTTCAATTGAAAAAAAAAATGTTTTCAGGGCATATAAAAAATTTATCGGACGCTACAATTGGCCAGAAACACAAAAGGAATAGCTGCAGAAACCCGCCGCGGGGGCTCAGTGGTTAGGGCGCTCGGCTACTGATCCGGAGTTCCCGAATTCGTATCCGACCACGGCGGCTGCGTTTCGATAGAGGCGAAACGCTAAGGCGCCCGAGTGCTGTGCTATGTCAGTGCACATTAAAGATCCGCAGGTGGTCGAAATCATTCTGGAACCTCCACAACGGTACCTCTTTCGTCCTTTCTTCTTTCACTTCCTCCTTTATCCCTTCCCTTACGGCACAGTTCAGCTGTCCAACGATATATGAGACAGATACTGCGCCATTTGCTTTCCCCAAAAACCGATTATTATTATTTTCATTAGCTGCACAACGCCGGCTTTTAAAGTGTAACCTTTAATAGTAATAATAATAATAATAATTGATTTTTAGGGAAAGGAAATGGCGCAGTATCTGTCTCATATATCGTTATAATTGGTTTTTTGGGGGGGAAAGGAAATGGCGCAGTATCTGTCTCATATATCGTTGGACACCTGAACCGCGCCGTAAGGGAAGGGATAAAGGAGGGAGTGAAAGAAGAGAGGAAGAAGAGGTGCCGTAGTGGAGGGCTCCGGAATAATTTCGACCACCTGGGGATCTTTAACGTGCACTGACATCGCACAGCACACGGGCCCCTTAGCGTTTTTCCTCCATAAAAACGCAGCCGCCGCGGTCGGGTTCGAACCCGGGAACTCCGGATCAGTAGCCGAGCGCCATAACCACTGAGCCACCGCGGCGGGTTTAATAGTAAGGCCGAGAACTTGCGATATCGCCGTGGAGATGCTCCGAGGAGGCACATGACGTCACAACGCGCGCCTCTCCGCGGATATTTCTCTCTCTCGCTCGTTCTCTAGTCACTACTGCGCATATGCCACTAGCAGCACCGAGACAGGTGTTCTGCCGCTGCGCAGCCCCGCGCCTTTCCTCAAAATGCAACTTTCAATTTTCAGTTTTCTCTGTCTTCTTTCTCTTCCTCCTTTATACCTTCCTTTATGGCACGGTTCGGGTGTCCACCGAGATATATGAGGCGGTTGCTGTCTCATTTCCTTTCCTCAAAAACGAAAAAAACAAGAGAGCTAACGGCGTTCATACAGTTCATTGGCGTTGACAACTTTGCAAAGGCCGTTCATTTACATTCAAGGAAAGGAGCACAACTGGCTCCGTGGGTCAGTGGAGACCTCAATCTCGCTTTCATGTACGGGGCGAGGCATTGGTGTGCAACAGCAAAAGCCTGCTTTGATTGCTTTCCGCACACTGGATAGGCAGAGCGCCCTCCCTGCTACACTGGGAGGTGGAATGCAGTTAATGGTTGATCGTGAGAGATTGATCACGAAATGAACCCTGCGGTCTAGCTATTGCTGCAGTGATGCATGTTAGCCACAACGCTGTCATGTCAGCTCCAATGAATTCAGGCCTCATCTCTTTCTCACCACCGCCACATGTATCATAGTACGAATGAGGCGTCGACATATCCAGGAAGCCAGTTATGCGCCCTTCCTTTCCTCAAAGCCATCGCCCTCTAGGGCATTGTCAACGCCAACGCCAAAGAACACAGTGAACTCCGTCATCTTTCGCTTTGTATATCCTGGCTTAGCTAAGCTAATCCACATTATTTTTTTTGATATGTGCTGAGACTTTTTCACTGTTTTAAAGACAGCGATTCGCGCTTTGCGTAGAAACGGATGCGGGTGACTATTAGAAAAATCAGTACCTGGATGTAAAAGTGGCCCTGTGCTCTGCTCACCCAACGCGAGCAATGTGTAGCTCCAACTCGTCCGACACTTCCCCAAAAATGTAACCGAAAATGGGAACTTTTTCAATGAAGCTGCAACTGCTTTGTTTACAGTAAAAGCAAAATCTAGCATTTCTTAATGGGAGGATTTAGGTGCACTAGCTTGAAGCTGCTGCGCACTGTCAGGTACGAGTCATTGCCAACAACTGGCCGGGAGAGCTGATGTCCTCGAAGCAGGAAGGGCACGTCGTGGTCTTTCAGAATTTGTGCAACACAAGGAATTAAAAGTAATACAGGACGCTGGGAGTTACTACACGGCGCACGCGCTGCCATTGCAGCATCACTGAGCGGCAACAAAAAATTCCATTATACCCGCCTTTACAGCTGGGCAAGGAGCAACGCTGAATGTTCTTTGCTCACTGAAACGGCGCAAACAAGGCGGGAATATTTACTGCATGACACAGCGCAAACATCAGCGCACCTACAACGCGCCGCTGGACGCGTTGAATAGGCGGCGACAATGCGATGAGCAGGGCCGATCGGTCAGTGTGGCGAGCGCCACGGCGCGGAAGGAACGAGATAGGTGACACGCTTCCGACCGCAGCTTTCAAACTGAAGCTAATTTAAAGACTTTGGGATAGGCAGCACACTCCCTGCCACCCTGGCAGGTGGCAATTACATCAATGGTTGATCTCTAGAGGTTGTTCACGCACTGAACGCTGCGGCCTATATATTCCCCCAAGACAGACGTCACAACTGCAGTTGCCATCACGCGACATCACGCGATTGTCAAGCGACTATTTTACCACCCTTTACTGGCGAATCTAAAGGTCAACGGTCAAGTGGTACTACACCATTTTGGACCACATATAGTAGTGCCTACAGGACACCTGACCACTTTTTCACTTGAAGGTCAACCGGCAACGCATGACGAAATCGGGTTTACCTAGCGTAGTGTAGCTTTCGCTTCAAAAATAAATTAATGGGGCACTTGAGACCGCTCAACTGCTGTGAAGGCGAAATTATGTTCATCATGAGCGTTGGACATCGACGCAGGTTGTGCATGAAAGATCAAACGAAGATGCGCCGGCGAACGCTGATTCCACAAACCCTCAATTCACAATGGTGCCAGTAAAACACTCGGACAGTCGATTCGATTAACTGTAGCGAGCTAGCCTCCGACCTCACTAACATTTCTCGTTGCATGCTATATGCAACGAGAAATCGTATGACCCCACAGGAAACCGTGTACGACGAAAAATTGCTTCAGAGTGTTGATAGTAGTAGTAAGTGGTTTTAATAAACGTAATAATAAACGAAGATTCGATTTTGAGATAAGGAAATGGCGCAGCACCTTTACTTATGCTTCATACTTTACTGCCACCCCCCAGCTCCTTATGAGTTGCGAATTCACTGCCCTTTAGCGAAGAGGTGAAGAGAGAGACAGAGACAACTTTAATGGAACACCAGTCAATGAACGCCAGGAGAGAAGTCGCTCTCCCCCGTCATCCCTTAGCCATCGGCCGGAACCCCCTCGGGACCCAGCAGCACGTTGACTGATGATGTTCTGCTGGACGTTAGGATGTGGGCTGCAGGGCAAAGGCTCTCAGGTCTCTAGACTCCAGGAGCTATCTCACCTAGTCGGGCATGTCCACACCATGTGGACCAAAGATGCGGCCTCGTCGCAAAATTTGCACTGTGATCTGAAGACTTCAGAGTGTCACTTGCTGTAGAGTACAAAGTGGGGAAAACGCACGTCTTTAAATTTGTCCACATAACCGCCTCTTTATTATTCAACTTTCTGTCCGCTGGCGGATAAATTTGTCGATTTACTGTGTAGTATAGTGTGATTTTCTGATATGAGCGCAAATCCTCTCTGCTCTATAATTCCCGGCCGCGACGGTCGAATTTCAATGGAGGCAAAATTTTAGAGGCCCGTGTACTGCGCGGTGTCACTGCGCGTTACAGAATCCCAGGTGTTCAAAATTTCCCGAGCTCTTCACTACGGTGTCCCTCATAGCTGAGTCGCTTTGGAACGTTAAACCCCAGAAACCTCCCAGATATCATGGTTGTTAAAAAATTTCTCCAACCATATATTTTGCGGTTGATTCTGCTTACTTCGAATATATCTTCGGTCAGATTTAACATATAGTAGAGTGGGCCAACAGCAGGAAATGAGAAGTGCGGCCCTCTCATCACAAAATCTATATCGATCGAAGCGCAGGCGAAGGAACACGTAGCTCCTGCATGCTCCAAGACACGTGCAAGCAGACAAGCCCGACTCATATCAATAGGGCACTGGGGATGTGGGGGAGCTTACCGAAGACTATGAGGATGCAAAAGTAAAAGTGTCGCTGCGCTCGGTCCGAACAATGCGGGGATACGATGCGGCACTGAATGCGTTCGTGGTATGCCGCGTCAGGCACGCCCGATTGAGTTTCTTCGAGGACTTTTAGAGCAGCAGTCCCGTACACCCTTCATCAGGCAGCCGGCATACTTCGCGCTGAAGCATGCAGAAATCAGCGTTTCTGTCTCTCGAGACACTAGAGAAGTGGGTTTGGCGGATCGGTAACGAAATCTCTTGCTCCCTCCTTTGCCCCTCTCTTTCTCAGTCCTTTGACTCGTTCGTAGCAATCGATAAACTGGGCCACCTTTTGCCCTCTTTGATATCAAAGTACCGCCTTTCGGGCGCGAAAAGACGGATGGAAAAGGTAAATTCGGGGATGTGCAACCTGCACACCAAACTGAAAAAAAAAGTTTGCTCTGAAACACGAGGACTGCGCCGAGAAAAAGAAGGCTTAGTCCTCGTGTCCCTCGAAAATTTTTTTCAGTATGCATATCAAGCAACTAGTCAGCTTTCTGCTCTGCACTGGAAGAGCTGATCGGTATGACCAACCTTGACTTTCTTTGTAAGCCACCAGAGTCCGGAACTAAAGAATCCGCGATCCTGACTCGTAAAACATTTTAATAAATGCCATAAAATTTCATCTCTTCCGCTCTGTTCTGCCCCTTCACTATTTTTTAATCGCGCCTTTCCCCACCTGAAAGTGTCCAGAAAAACAGGGGTGTATTAATGACGCTTAACAGGGGGATTGTTCAGCTAACCTCTCACAACTTCCGTCCCCTTCATTAAGTACTCTACTGGTCTCCGCTGCCTCCAGCAACGAAATGTCAGCAGAAGGAATAGAAAAGAGGCGATAGCATAGGAAGTACCAAGACTACTGCTCTTCAAACACTTGCCGCTGTAGAGTGCCGGAGAAGAGAGCGTGCTTCCTTCTGAAAACATTTCCCGTCGCGGCGCCTTAATATAACCTAATACACGCTGGCGGTCTCCTGTAACAAATCAATACTTTTGTAACTATTCATTTTTTTGTATGTTCAGCTTTCATTAAGCCACCTATTCACTTACGCACTGCGTTGTGTGTTGTCTACTTCACTTGTGCAGTTTTTTGCAGTTATTGACTATCATTTGCATCTTCTGCGAATATATATTTAACAAAAGAACAATACCACAAAAAATCGAATTGCGAATTAGTAAAGTAGTCAAAGATAATGTCTCCCTTTCGACATGTGAAGAAGAAAATAAGTGTTCGAAAGTTTAACGGCCTGCATATCAGCCTTGATGAAACGCCTTCAGGCTGCATGGTTTTGTTTCAAGCTATGTCTTCTGGTATCTATGCAATACCGTAATATTTGAATGTACCGAAGTTAATCAGTTGATCTCGCGTCTCCCCGCTGGGCTTTCGCACGCTAGGGGTATACCGTATTAACTAGACTGTATGGTTATAAAAGGGAAAAAAAATTGAAGGGGACATTTAAGCCCCTCCTTAAGATTATGACGCGATTGCGTAATGAGTTACTTCCCGTATGTACAGAAGATCATTCTCGACTTTATATTCATAGATCTCTGCGAGTTCTCACACCCCTCATGGCGCAGTAGCGCAGCGGATGAGCGATTCTTCATAGCACTGCGATGGCAGGTGCTCCCAGCGGTGATCCTCGTGCGGCTCAGGGTGCTCTTCCCGAGTGACCGACCATTAATTCAACTGGCACCTGCCGCGATGGGCACGTTATGATGACGCCTCAAGGTCACATGACCTTGGTGCCCACCCACTTCCTAGGTTGCTCTCTGGGCACCACCTGTCAGACTCATTCTCGCAATTTTTCGCTCACAACTCCAACAACGCAGACAATTCTTGCTGCTGCCTGCGGTCAGTTCCATCCACGAGACCTTATCTTTCCAAAGCGGGGAAGAAAGAAATTCGTACTGGGACGTCGCGGCCTTTTCTCCGTGAACTGCTGGCAGCATGCGCTGGTGACGCCTCCCCTACAGGACACCTTGAGCGCGTGAACTATGAATCTGTGAAGTGGTTGATGTTGCTTGTCGCGTTTTAGGACAGCAGGGCGTGCTCACCGCTGTTAGTGAAGGCAACACGTGGTGTGCCGTACGCTTGTCGAGCAAGAAAAAGAGATTGCTATTTTTTCTACCTCAGATGTTCTAGCATGCCTAATGGCACACTTGTCGAATAACAGAAAAAAGCTGCGCAGCATTCAGGCCTTTGTTATCGTGTATGTAACTTACAAGAACGCTGCTTTCAAAGCCCTGCGCCTTGCGAGTCTTCCTGATGACAAGCGGCAATTACCGGCCGCGGCCGTTCATGTTTGTGCACAGAAAGCGCTAACGGGAACCTTACTACACTTTCCACCAGCGCAAGGCGTCGCCTTTCAACGAATGCGTTTTTGGCAGCCGAATTAGAAAAAAAAAGTTTTGTCGGCCTTCGAAGTTTAGTAAAAAGAAGGAAGCAATTCGGAGGCGGTTACAGACAGGTACGTGCCCGAATCCGGACATACTAAGCGAACAGTATCCTGGGCAATATGACAGTAAATGCTGACTTAGGAAGGGACAGGCAAGCATAATCCTCATGATATGGACATGCGCATACTTGGAAAAGAATTCAAGGATTATTAATTATAAATAAAGAAACATGGGAGGCTGTGATGTTCAGCTCAAACCCAGATAAGGAAAAAGAAGTCATCAATGAAGCCCAGGCAGCCGCCGAGTGCCAAGGGATCCTGGCCGGCTTCTACCCTTGGAGCTTAAATCATCCTCGAATTCTATTGAAGAAATGAAGTTTTCTCTCTCTATCTCTCGGCATTTCATACGTGTCGTATTTCTTATGTGCTATGGGTTTTTATTGCTTTGATCTTTTGATGTCACTGCGTTATTTCCGACCGAAGTGTGGATAGTGTGAAGCGGAGACTAAGGAGACGCACCTCGCTCTGCTCTCCGGCGAGACGCGACTGCGTTGCCCAGTTTACAGGGCCTCGTTGTTCTCTTTAAGAGAGTTTTGCAGCCACCTGTGTTCGTTTGATTGGAGACACAATACAATTGCGCTAATACATATTTTCACTGCAGGACCGCCCTCATTCTTATAAGCGAGCATTCCTTATAACCGGGGACGTTATATAGAGGCTCGACCATAGCTAATTTTTTCTTTACTTCTGGAGATAGACGCTCGCTTGCATTAATAAACTTTTGCAGTCGGCCGTCGGTGATAGCCATATCAGATTTTGGAATTTCAAAACCGCGGCTACCATTCCGGCAGTGAGTCAACTAATTTGGGGGATTCCTCGCGCCATTCGAAAATCTAGCGCTGCCGGGAGTGCAAAGCGACGTCTCGAAAATCCGACCCCAAAGTGACGCATGCACTACCCGACAATCTCTGACCCGGCGTGGCCTCAGCATTGAAGTGGTGAGGAGCGGGGACCATCGCAGCACAGATGGGGCAGAGATTGTAGTGTCGTACGTTTGTGGTATGTGCGTCACAGATTGACGGACGTACCTCAGACTGCTCGCGTTTATTTGGAGGATTACTGCCTTAATTTGGCTGTTTGCCTTGCTTTATTCACTTAAACTTGCAACCCCGCTCTACAGAAGCGGTACCTATCCGCTCACCTAAATGGTTGACGCCTACAAATTGTCGTTAACGAACCCGATTTCTTTGTAAAAAATATATATAAACACATTTCACTTTATCGGGGCACCAGAATTTACCTACCTCCCGAACAATACTTTCCTGCTTCTGCTATCTCACATGGCATCATAGATTGAAGAAAACCAGCAAAAAGTATGTTGGGAGCCAAATAACACAACTCTATGTAATAATCTGTCAAGGTTGCGGAATTGTTAAAAACTAAAACATGTCGTTTAAAATATGATTGCAAATACTCTCTACCCATACTTAGTTGTGTTCTCTGGAAACATTTTGTTTAGCATTGTCAACGAAAATGTAACCAGCGCACCGGGGATTTTCTTGGCCCTTGCGTAACCACAAGAATTAAGTGTAGCAGTTCCGCAGATATAGCTATCCAGCTTCTCTAAGCATGAAACACGTGGAAGATAGATGAATAGGGAGGAGTAGCAGGAGACGTCATTTTTGTTGGTACTGTCTCTAAGATTCCAGTGTAAAGCACGTATCAGCTATATTGACGTGTACGTTCAGTCTCTCTTAGGCGCCTTCTTTACACGTCACCT